>NC_053393.1:410048976-410348976 GCF_905171765.1 Bufo bufo | reverse complement strand
TACTGGGAAGTCATACATGCAGGTATTAAAAGCTGAGACTTTCGCCAATATGTTCCAGTCAGGAAGATATCGGAGCCCATCAATGCACCACGTCACGGTCACTCAGCATGGCAAAGGGTCCTAGCCGCTACACTAACTATGGTGTGAACATGGTCTGGGGGTGATATAATTCAGCACACAGCCAAGCCTCCACACAAAGGCCCAGCATGAATACTGTGGTAGTACAATGTGAATGAGGCCAGGCCGTGAGCCACACCTATGCCAGACCATGTGATGGAGGTTACCAGGTGCAACAGAGTGTCCAAACACACTCAAATCTAACAAGACAAAAACACAGAAATGAAGTGGCAATTCTGGAGGAGCTGCTCAGCCCCTGACACTGTGGCGTGTCTTTTATTGGGGGAGCAGCCCCACCGCATGCGGACCGCAATAATCGACTAACCCCAGCAAAATATGCATACAATGGAGGACGTCGACGCGGTCCACATGCACCACAAGAGCAAACTACACAGAATGTAGCAAATAAACATATGAAACACAGAGAGGAAATGCACCAAACAGAAATGCTACTGACTATACTGGGAAGTCATACATGCAGGTATTAAAAGCTGAGACTTTCGCCAATATGTTCCAGTCAGGAAGATATCGGAGCCCATCAATGCACCACGTCACGGTCACTCAGCATGGCAAAGGGTCCTAGCCGCTACACTAACTATGGTGTGAACATGGTCTGGGGGTGATATAATTCAGCACACAGCCAAGCCTCCACACAAAGGCCCAGCATGAATACTGTGGTAGTACAATGTGAATGAGGCCAGGCCGTGAGCCACACCTATGCCAGACCATGTGATGGAGGTTACCAGGTGCAACAGAGTGTCCAAACACACTCAAATCTAACAAGACAAAAACACAGAAATGAAGTGGCAATTCTGGAGGAGCTGCTCAGCCCCTGACACTGTGGCGTGTCTTTTATTGGGGGAGCAGCCCCACCGCATGCGGACCGCAATAATCGACTAACCCCAGCAAAATATGCATACAATGGAGGACGTCGACGCGGTCCACATGCACCACAAGAGCAAACTACACAGAATGTAGCAAATAAACATATGAAACACAGAGAGGAAATGCACCAAACAGAAATGCTACTGACTATACTGGGAAGTCATACATGCAGGTATTAAAAGCTGAGACTTTCGCCAATATGTTCCAGTCAGGAAGATATCGGAGCCCATCAATGCACCACGTCACGGTCACTCAGCATGGCAAAGGGTCCTAGCCGCTACACTAACTATGGTGTGAACATGGTCTGGGGGTGATATAATTCAGCACACAGCCAAGCCTCCACACAAAGGCCCAGCATGAATACTGTGGTAGTACAATGTGAATGAGGCCAGGCCGTGAGCCACACCTATGCCAGACCATGTGATGGAGGTTACCAGGTGCAACAGAGTGTCCAAACACACTCAAATCTAACAAGACAAAAACACAGAAATGAAGTGGCAATTCTGGAGGAGCTGCTCAGCCCCTGACACTGTGGCGTGTCTTTTATTGGGGGAGCAGCCCCACCGCATGCGGACCGCAATAATCGACTAACCCCAGCAAAATATGCATACAATGGAGGACGTCGACGCGGTCCACATGCACCACAAGAGCAAACTACACAGAATGTAGCAAATAAACATATGAAACACAGAGAGGAAATGCACCAAACAGAAATGCTACTGACTATACTGGGAAGTCATACATGCAGGTATTAAAAGCTGAGACTTTCGCCAATATGTTCCAGTCAGGAAGATATCGGAGCCCATCAATGCACCACGTCACGGTCACTCAGCATGGCAAAGGGTCCTAGCCGCTACACTAACTATGGTGTGAACATGGTCTGGGGGTGATATAATTCAGCACACAGCCAAGCCTCCACACAAAGGCCCAGCATGAATACTGTGGTAGTACAATGTGAATGAGGCCAGGCCGTGAGCCACACCTATGCCAGACCATGTGATGGAGGTTACCAGGTGCAACAGAGTGTCCAAACACACTCAAATCTAACAAGACAAAAACACAGAAATGAAGTGGCAATTCTGGAGGAGCTGCTCAGCCCCTGACACTGTGGCGTGTCTTTTATTGGGGGAGCAGCCCCACCGCATGCGGACCGCAATAATCGACTAACCCCAGCAAAATATGCATACAATGGAGGACGTCGACGCGGTCCACATGCACCACAAGAGCAAACTACACAGAATGTAGCAAATAAACATATGAAACACAGAGAGGAAATGCACCAAACAGAAATGCTACTGACTATACTGGGAAGTCATACATGCAGGTATTAAAAGCTGAGACTTTCGCCAATATGTTCCAGTCAGGAAGATATCGGAGCCCATCAATGCACCACGTCACGGTCACTCAGCATGGCAAAGGGTCCTAGCCGCTACACTAACTATGGTGTGAACATGGTCTGGGGGTGATATAATTCAGCACACAGCCAAGCCTCCACACAAAGGCCCAGCATGAATACTGTGGTAGTACAATGTGAATGAGGCCAGGCCGTGAGCCACACCTATGCCAGACCATGTGATGGAGGTTACCAGGTGCAACAGAGTGTCCAAACACACTCAAATCTAACAAGACAAAAACACAGAAATGAAGTGGCAATTCTGGAGGAGCTGCTCAGCCCCTGACACTGTGGCGTGTCTTTTATTGGGGGAGCAGCCCCACCGCATGCGGACCGCAATAATCGACTAACCCCAGCAAAATATGCATACAATGGAGGACGTCGACGCGGTCCACATGCACCACAAGAGCAAACTACACAGAATGTAGCAAATAAACATATGAAACACAGAGAGGAAATGCACCAAACAGAAATGCTACTGACTATACTGGGAAGTCATACATGCAGGTATTAAAAGCTGAGACTTTCGCCAATATGTTCCAGTCAGGAAGATATCGGAGCCCATCAATGCACCACGTCACGGTCACTCAGCATGGCAAAGGGTCCTAGCCGCTACACTAACTATGGTGTGAACATGGTCTGGGGGTGATATAATTCAGCACACAGCCAAGCCTCCACACAAAGGCCCAGCATGAATACTGTGGTAGTACAATGTGAATGAGGCCAGGCCGTGAGCCACACCTATGCCAGACCATGTGATGGAGGTTACCAGGTGCAACAGAGTGTCCAAACACACTCAAATCTAACAAGACAAAAACACAGAAATGAAGTGGCAATTCTGGAGGAGCTGCTCAGCCCCTGACACTGTGGCGTGTCTTTTATTGGGGGAGCAGCCCCACCGCATGCGGACCGCAATAATCGACTAACCCCAGCAAAATATGCATACAATGGAGGACGTCGACGCGGTCCACATGCACCACAAGAGCAAACTACACAGAATGTAGCAAATAAACATATGAAACACAGAGAGGAAATGCACCAAACAGAAATGCTACTGACTATACTGGGAAGTCATACATGCAGGTATTAAAAGCTGAGACTTTCGCCAATATGTTCCAGTCAGGAAGATATCGGAGCCCATCAATGCACCACGTCACGGTCACTCAGCATGGCAAAGGGTCCTAGCCGCTACACTAACTATGGTGTGAACATGGTC
The DNA here is from genome assembly GCF_905171765.1 of Bufo bufo. NCBI lineage: Eukaryota > Metazoa > Chordata > Amphibia > Anura > Bufonidae > Bufo > Bufo bufo. The sequence continues at coordinate 410,345,365 of NC_053393.1, read as the reverse complement.
TGGGGGTGATATAATTCAGCACACAGCCAAGCCTCCACACAAAGGCCCAGCATGAATACTGTGGTAGTACAATGTGAATGAGGCCAGGCCGTGAGCCACACCTATGCCAGACCATGTGATGGAGGTTACCAGGTGCAACAGAGTGTCCAAACACACTCAAATCTAACAAGACAAAAACACAGAAATGAAGTGGCAATTCTGGAGGAGCTGCTCAGCCCCTGACACTGTGGCGTGTCTTTTATTGGGGGAGCAGCCCCACCGCATGCGGACCGCAATAATCGACTAACCCCAGCAAAATATGCATACAATGGAGGACGTCGACGCGGTCCACATGCACCACAAGAGCAAACTACACAGAATGTAGCAAATAAACATATGAAACACAGAGAGGAAATGCACCAAACAGAAATGCTACTGACTATACTGGGAAGTCATACATGCAGGTATTAAAAGCTGAGACTTTCGCCAATATGTTCCAGTCAGGAAGATATCGGAGCCCATCAATGCACCACGTCACGGTCACTCAGCATGGCAAAGGGTCCTAGCCGCTACACTAACTATGGTGTGAACATGGTCTGGGGGTGATATAATTCAGCACACAGCCAAGCCTCCACACAAAGGCCCAGCATGAATACTGTGGTAGTACAATGTGAATGAGGCCAGGCCGTGAGCCACACCTATGCCAGACCATGTGATGGAGGTTACCAGGTGCAACAGAGTGTCCAAACACACTCAAATCTAACAAGACAAAAACACAGAAATGAAGTGGCAATTCTGGAGGAGCTGCTCAGCCCCTGACACTGTGGCGTGTCTTTTATTGGGGGAGCAGCCCCACCGCATGCGGACCGCAATAATCGACTAACCCCAGCAAAATATGCATACAATGGAGGACGTCGACGCGGTCCACATGCACCACAAGAGCAAACTACACAGAATGTAGCAAATAAACATATGAAACACAGAGAGGAAATGCACCAAACAGAAATGCTACTGACTATACTGGGAAGTCATACATGCAGGTATTAAAAGCTGAGACTTTCGCCAATATGTTCCAGTCAGGAAGATATCGGAGCCCATCAATGCACCACGTCACGGTCACTCAGCATGGCAAAGGGTCCTAGCCGCTACACTAACTATGGTGTGAACATGGTCTGGGGGTGATATAATTCAGCACACAGCCAAGCCTCCACACAAAGGCCCAGCATGAATACTGTGGTAGTACAATGTGAATGAGGCCAGGCCGTGAGCCACACCTATGCCAGACCATGTGATGGAGGTTACCAGGTGCAACAGAGTGTCAGAACACACTCAAATCTAACAAGACAAAAACACAGAAATGAAGTGGCAATTCTGGAGGAGCTGCTCAGCCCCTGACACTGTGGCGTGTCTTTTATTGGGGGAGCAGCCCCACCGCATGCGGACCGCAATAATCGACTAACCCCAGCAAAATATGCATACAATGGAGGACGTCGACGCGGTCCACATGCACCACAAGAGCAAACTACACAGAATGTAGCAAATAAACATATGAAACACAGAGAGGAAATGCACCAAACAGAAATGCTACTGACTATACTGGGAAGTCATACATGCAGGTATTAAAAGCTGAGACTTTCGCCAATATGTTCCAGTCAGGAAGATATCGGAGCCCATCAATGCACCACGTCACGGTCACTCAGCATGGCAAAGGGTCCTAGCCGCTACACTAACTATGGTGTGAACATGGTCTGGGGGTGATATAATTCAGCACACAGCCAAGCCTCCACACAAAGGCCCAGCATGAATACTGTGGTAGTACAATGTGAATGAGGCCAGGCCGTGAGCCACACCTATGCCAGACCATGTGATGGAGGTTACCAGGTGCAACAGAGTGTCCAAACACACTCAAATCTAACAAGACAAAAACACAGAAATGAAGTGGCAATTCTGGAGGAGCTGCTCAGCCCCTGACACTGTGGCGTGTCTTTTATTGGGGGAGCAGCCCCACCGCATGCGGACCGCAATAATCGACTAACCCCAGCAAAATATGCATACAATGGAGGACGTCGACGCGGTCCACATGCACCACAAGAGCAAACTACACAGAATGTAGCAAATAAACATATGAAACACAGAGAGGAAATGCACCAAACAGAAATGCTACTGACTATACTGGGAAGTCATACATGCAGGTATTAAAAGCTGAGACTTTCGCCAATATGTTCCAGTCAGGAAGATATCGGAGCCCATCAATGCACCACGTCACGGTCACTCAGCATGGCAAAGGGTCCTAGCCGCTACACTAACTATGGTGTGAACATGGTCTGGGGGTGATATAATTCAGCACACAGCCAAGCCTCCACACAAAGGCCCAGCATGAATACTGTGGTAGTACAATGTGAATGAGGCCAGGCCGTGAGCCACACCTATGCCAGACCATGTGATGGAGGTTACCAGGTGCAACAGAGTGTCCAAACACACTCAAATCTAACAAGACAAAAACACAGAAATGAAGTGGCAATTCTGGAGGAGCTGCTCAGCCCCTGACACTGTGGCGTGTCTTTTATTGGGGGAGCAGCCCCACCGCATGCGGACCGCAATAATCGACTAACCCCAGCAAAATATGCATACAATGGAGGACGTCGACGCGGTCCACATGCACCACAAGAGCAAACTACACAGAATGTAGCAAATAAACATATGAAACACAGAGAGGAAATGCACCAAACAGAAATGCTACTGACTATACTGGGAAGTCATACATGCAGGTATTAAAAGCTGAGACTTTCGCCAATATGTTCCAGTCAGGAAGATATCGGAGCCCATCAATGCACCACGTCACGGTCACTCAGCATGGCAAAGGGTCCTAGCCGCTACACTAACTATGGTGTGAACATGGTCTGGGGGTGATATAATTCAGCACACAGCCAAGCCTCCACACAAAGGCCCAGCATGAATACTGTGGTAGTACAATGTGAATGAGGCCAGGCCGTGAGCCACACCTATGCCAGACCATGTGATGGAGGTTACCAGGTGCAACAGAGTGTCCAAACACACTCAAATCTAACAAGACAAAAACACAGAAATGAAGTGGCAATTCTGGAGGAGCTGCTCAGCCCCTGACACTGTGGCGTGTCTTTTATTGGGGGAGCAGCCCCACCGCATGCGGACCGCAATAATCGACTAACCCCAGCAAAATATGCATACAATGGAGGACGTCGACGCGGTCCACATGCACCACAAGAGCAAACTACACAGAATGTAGCAAATAAACATATGAAACACAGAGAGGAAATGCACCAAACAGAAATGCTACTGACTATACTGGGAAGTCATACATGCAGGTATTAAAAGCTGAGACTTTCGCCAATATGTTCCAGTCAGGAAGATATCGGAGCCCATCAATGCACCACGTCACGGTCACTCAGCATGGCAAAGGGTCCTAGCCGCTACACTAACTATGGTGTGAACATGGTCTGGGGGTGATATAATTCAGCACACAGCCAAGCCTCCACACAAAGGCCCAGCATGAATACTGTGGTAGTACAATGTGAATGAGGCCAGGCCGTGAGCCACACCTATGCCAGACCATGTGATGGAGGTTACCAGGTGCAACAGAGTGTCCAAACACACTCAAATCTAACAAGACAAAAACACAGAAATGAAGTGGCAATTCTGGAGGAGCTGCTCAGCCCCTGACACTGTGGCGTGTCTTTTATTGGGGGAGCAGCCCCACCGCATGCGGACCGCAATAATCGACTAACCCCAGCAAAATATGCATACAATGGAGGACGTCGACGCGGTCCACATGCACCACAAGAGCAAACTACACAGAATGTAGCAAATAAACATATGAAACACAGAGAGGAAATGCACCAAACAGAAATGCTACTGACTATACTGGGAAGTCATACATGCAGGTATTAAAAGCTGAGACTTTCGCCAATATGTTCCAGTCAGGAAGATATCGGAGCCCATCAATGCACCACGTCACGGTCACTCAGCATGGCAAAGGGTCCTAGCCGCTACACTAACTATGGTGTGAACATGGTCTGGGGGTGATATAATTCAGCACACAGCCAAGCCTCCACACAAAGGCCCAGCATGAATACTGTGGTAGTACAATGTGAATGAGGCCAGGCCGTGAGCCACACCTATGCCAGACCATGTGATGGAGGTTACCAGGTGCAACAGAGTGTCCAAACACACTCAAATCTAACAAGACAAAAACACAGAAATGAAGTGGCAATTCTGGAGGAGCTGCTCAGCCCCTGACACTGTGGCGTGTCTTTTATTGGGGGAGCAGCCCCACCGCATGCGGACCGCAATAATCGACTAACCCCAGCAAAATATGCATACAATGGAGGACGTCGACGCGGTCCACATGCACCACAAGAGCAAACTACACAGAATGTAGCAAATAAACATATGAAACACAGAGAGGAAATGCACCAAACAGAAATGCTACTGACTATACTGGGAAGTCATACATGCAGGTATTAAAAGCTGAGACTTTCGCCAATATGTTCCAGTCAGGAAGATATCGGAGCCCATCAATGCACCACGTCACGGTCACTCAGCATGGCAAAGGGTCCCAGCCGCTACACTAACTATGGTGTGAACATGGTCTGGGGGTGATATAATTCAGCACACAGCCAAGCCTCCACACAAAGGCCCAGCATGAATACTGTGGTAGTACAATGTGAATGAGGCCAGGCCGTGAGCCACACCTATGCCAGACCATGTGATGGAGGTTACCAGGTGCAACAGAGTGTCCAAACACACTCAAATCTAACAAGACAAAAACACAGAAATGAAGTGGCAATTCTGGAGGAGCTGCTCAGCCCCTGACACTGTGGCGTGTCTTTTATTGGGGGAGCAGCCCCACCGCATGCGGACCGCAATAATCGACTAACCCCAGCAAAATATGCATACAATGGAGGACGTCGACGCGGTCCACATGCACCACAAGAGCAAACTACACAGAATGTAGCAAATAAACATATGAAACACAGAGAGGAAATGCACCAAACAGAAATGCTACTGACTATACTGGGAAGTCATACATGCAGGTATTAAAAGCTGAGACTTTCGCCAATATGTTCCAGTCAGGAAGATATCGGAGCCCAATCATTAGTGTTAGTCCGTAGCAGGGAGCTTTTGTTCTCTGTCCCAATTGGACTCTTTCTTTTTGGTCCCTTGACCGTTAATTACTTGGTCGGGCTAGTTACGCCTTGATGACCATACTGCATTTAACTTTACTTTTCCTTTTTCATGTGTTCAGTTTTCCTTTTTAGTTGGTTCCTATGAATACTATATACAGTATGTACTATGTGCTCTATGTGTTTCAGCTTTTGAGGGCTTCTTTATTGAAGTGTGGAGATGCGTGTTACAGGGAGATTCTATGTATAAGAAATGGGGTTAAAAATCTTCTCACTTAATGCTCGCGGGCTAAATTCTCCATTTAGGCGCACGCAGCTTTGGTCAGAAGCCCTTAAAGCTAAATGTGATGTGCTCTTCATACAAGAATCGCACCTGCTGGAAAAAGATGCTTTTAGATGCAAACACAAGAATTTCCCTGTAATACACTATTCCCATACAAGAAAAAAGAGGAAAGCAGGGGTATTCATTGGTGTAAAATCTACAATCACCTTCTCCCTAAAGAAATGTATAACGGATTCAGCAGGGAGATATATTAGTGGGAGGAGACTTTAACATCCCGATTAATTCAGTATTAGATTGTAAATCCGCGCAGGGGTGCCGCCGCACAGAGCTGCAAACTACTCTGTATGAGTCCGCCTTTCACGACATCTGGAGATATCAGGATAGTGATGAGCAAGTTTAGACGTTTATATCAACTGCGCATTTATCTCAGTCTCGAATTGATTACATTCTAGTATCCAAAAGCCTTCTGCACAGGGTCACGAGGTCCGACATTGGGGGAGCGACGTGGTCGAATCACACCCCAGTGAGTATTGTTATTGAAGATGGTCTCCCTAACCTCCCGCGTCCGCAAAAGAGAATGAATACTTACCTACTCAAATGCCCTGAAAGAGTTAAAAGGATCACAGATACTTTGCAAGAGTTCCTGCAATTTAATGGTCTGCCTGACACTAGTGTAAACACTCTATGGCTTACACATAAAGCATTCATGAGAGAGATCCTGTTACAGTTAGCTGCGAGAATGAATAAAAGTAGAAACAAAGCTTTACAAGATGCCCTAACCCGACTGCAAAATGCGGAAAAGAGTCACAAACTAATTAACAACCCTTCAACGTTAGCCTCTCTCCAAGAATGTAGAACTGCACTCCGAACCCTTCTTTTATATCGCCAAGAACTAGGTCTGAAGCGAATGCAGACAAACTTTTATTACACAGGAGATAGAGCAGGTGCATTATTGGCGCGTAGATTAAAAAGCAGAACAGCTGCAGCTAGAATAACCAGCTTAAAGCACAACAACAAAGTGTTTACACACCCTCAGGAAATAGCTGATGCCTTTGCGTCATATTACTCCTCCTTATAAAACTTGCGGTTAGATGGTAATACCACCCAGCCATCTGTGGAGGCAATTTCGGCATATCTAGATTCCCTTAAGCTCCCCAAAGTATCTTCAGATGACTTAAGCGTTCTGAACAGGCCAATCACCTCCGCAGAAATTCTCACCACCATTAAAGCTACTCCATCTAATAAGGCCCCAGGGCCAGACGGATTTCCAGTGGAGTATTATAAAACATTTCAATCTTCGTTACTTCCTCATTTAACTAAGCTGTATAATACATTCCTGACTTCTGGGGATATCTCCCCTGAAATGTTAAAGGCCACTGTAGTTACTTTACCCAAACCAGGGAAAACTCCTGATGCCCCTGAGAATTTCAGGCCAATTTCCCTGTTGAATGCTGACCTCAAGCTGTTTGCTAAAATACTGGCCTCCCACCTTAATAAGGTACTATCTGCCCTGATAAATCCTGACCAAGTAGGCTTCGTGCCAGGAAGACAGTGTAAAGATGGCACAAGAAAGATGATAAACTTAATTCAGATTGCAGGGTGGTCCAGGATCCCCACGATCTTTGTCTCCTTAGACGCTGAAAAAGCGTTCGACAGAGTGCACTGGGGGTTCCTGGATCAGACTCTCAGGAAATTTGGGTTTAATGGACATATTTTACAGGCTATCCTAGGATTGTACTCAGCACCAAGGGCGAATGTTTTGGCATCAGGATTCTTGTCTGCACCTTTCTCGATTACCAGTGGGACTAGGCAGGGGTGCCCATTGTCGCCTCTGATATTTGCATTGGTGATGGAGACATTGGCAGAAAAAATACGCAATTGTACTCAGATATCAGGGATTACAGTAGGGAAATGCTCACACTGCATTGGTTTGTACGCTGATGATGTTATCCTGACGCTCTCTAACCCCTTAACATCACTTCGGGCAGTCAATTAAATACTTGACCAGTACTCCTCGATATGGTATTATAAGCTAAATATTAGTAAGACCAATGTACTTCCTATTAATGTACCAGAAAGCTTACAACATGACTTAAGCAGAAGTTATCCCTTCAACTGGGCCACTGAATCAATAAGATATCTAGGAGTTGAGTTGACTAGTTCATTGTCTGGTATGTTGCCCCTCAACTTTAAAAAATTAAGGGCCGAATTACAAGAAGACTACTCTAAGTATAACAAAGCACTGCTCTCGTGGATAGCAAAAATTAACACAGTTAAGATGCTAATACTCCCAAAAATCCTATATGTATTCAGATGTATACCCCTGAAAATTCCTAGATCCTGCATCAAACAATTTCAAAATGACATGCTCAGTTTCATTTGGGGAGGCACCCATTCTAGGATTAATAAAAATGTGTTATACCCTTCTCTCCGTAAAGGAGGTTTAGGGGTCCCAGACTTATACAGTTACTTAGCCAATTTGTTAGATCAGGCTATGGAGTGTTGGTCCCCAACTTCACCCCATAAGTGGTTTAGCATTGAAGAGAACTATGTTAGAAGGAGACCCCTAAAGTCACTACTGGCAGCTTACCTGTTAAAGCCTTTCATCTTCTCTATGCCCCTAGGCACAATGCAAGCCTCCATATTTGCATGGGTCCATGTATTCAAAACTAATACACCTTTTCCCCTGGAGAAGAAACATTTTCCCATTTCGGCCATTGAATACCATATTCCTACACTTCAAATCACAAACTGGCTGAACTGTGGGATAGATACATTGGGGAGCCTGTTTGAGCAATCCACCCTACAACCTTTTGAGACACTGCACTCCACTTACAACCTGCCTAATTCTCTCTTTTACCAGTACTTGCAGATTCGCCATTTTCTTTCCTCTCTCACATTAGATGCAGCAGTGAATGAGCATGACACAATCAGCAGTCTACTTAAAGCAGACACTTACTCCCATTCCAGCCTCTCATTTTGGTACTCATCTCTGCTGTCAACAGACAAAGAATGTAAAAAGCCCTTTATGTCTAGGTGGGAGGCTGAAATGGGGAAAGAATTCCCACTAGATAAATGGACAGACGCTATGTACTGGTCCATGAAATGTTCAAAATGTATAAACCACACAGAGCAGAACAGGAAAATTCAATTAAGGTGGTACCTTACACCAAATAGATTGGCTCATACTATCCCGAACTATTCTCCACTGTGTTGGGGGGATGTGGTCAAATAGGCTCTCCGTATCATATGTGGTGGGCGTGTCCTGCACTAACTCACTTTTGGGCTTCAGTCTCAAGGGTTTTAGAAGAGATAACTGGGATTAAAGGAATACTAAGCCCGGAGCTAGCAATTCTAAGCATAGGCTTGGTGGAAATTCCCTGTGACAGTAGAGGTATAGTAGCGCATATCCTTTTTGCATAAAAAAAAGTGATTGCTCGCCAATGAAAAGGTTTACAGTCCCCACTAATTAGTGAAGTCTTCAAACTGGTAAACTACCATATGTATTGTGAATTTACCTTCGCCTCCTCGATGAAAGATAGAATAGCAATGCATAACTCATGGTTACTATGGTTGTCCAGTTCATATGCGGACCCATTCCCATACTGCCTTCTATAACTGAAATACTCTGGGGGAAGCTAACTAGTTACCAGTATACGTCCTATTTGCACAAGTACGATGCCAATATATGTTGCATGAGTCTACCGTAAACTGTAAAATGCAATTGTTTAGCATGCACTGCTTATGGTCAATGTAACATCTTCAATTTGACAAAACTTTTGTATTCATGTATGGAACCCTTTTATTTATTATTTGTTACCTTCCTTTATGTCTAATATGTCTATTTTGTTAAATTGACTCAAGTACAAAACCCTTTATTCAATAAAAACTTTATTGATTAAAAAAAATCAATGAGATTGACAGCTGCTCCACTATCTACAAAAATCTCACAAACAATGTTCTTGCTGTCTAGCGCCAACCTGGCAGGTAGGAGAAAACAGGAACTACAAGTAAATGGCAAACCCTCAATTTCCGCATCAACCTTGCCAATAGTAGCAAATGGAAAGTTTTTAGAGCGTTTTTTTCTTTTTGTTTTTCTTTTATTACCCTCAGAAAACTCTGTGAATCTCCGAGAGGGGCAAACATTAGCCAAATGATTTATACCCCCACAACAAAAACAAACCCTCCTCTGAGAGCTGAATCCTCTACTATCAGAGGCAAGCAAACCCAGCTGCATGGCCTCCTCCTGAGAGGGGATTGAGAGAGACTGAGACCCCTGCGCACTGAATGAGACAGCCCCACTGTCCTTGGACTGAATATGACAGGAAGGAGTAGTCTCCTCTCTCTCTCTAAGACGCCTGTCAATACGAACAGCTAGAGACATGGCAGATTCTAAAGAGGCTGGTCTCTCATGAAAAGCAAAAGCATCTTTCAATCTTTCCGAAAGACCATGGCAAAATTGACTTCGGAGTGCAGCATCATTCCAACCAGTATCAGCTGCCCATCTCCGAAATTCTGAACAATATACTGTATATCTGCGGACTGTTTACCCTGGCATAAAAGACGCAGTTTAGATTCAGCCAGAGCAATACGATCCGGGTCATTATATATCTGTCCCAGGGCTACAAAAAATTCATCCACCGATCGGAGGGGCCGTGCCCCGACCGGCAGCTAAAAGGCCCAAGACTGAGCGTTATTCCTGAGCAGCGAGATGATGATCCCCACCCTCTGCTCCTCATCACCAGAGGAATGGGGAAGTAGGCCAAAATGGAGTTTGCAAGCCTCTCTAAAGCGAACAAAATTCTCACTACCCCCGGAGAACGTATCCGGAAGTGAGATCTTAGGCTCGGAACAAACTCCATGAACGCAAGCAGAACCGGTCACTGAAACTGAGATACAGTTTTACGGAGATCTGCTACCTCCAGTGAAAGTCCTTGCATGCGGTCAATCAAGGCTGAAACCGGATCCATGCTTAAGATGGTTATGGCGGTTTATAATGTCACGGATGGTGTTGCAGAAAGCTGGAACATATAAATAAACATCCGACTGGCTTGATCCCAAACTAAGGAGCATATGGGTGAGCCCTATAAAACCCCTAGAGCTCTCCCTGACTGCTATGCCCATGCAAAGATCTTTATGGTAGACGAATGCATGTCCTCGTACCTTATACTATGTGACACCTGAAAACCCTACAATAGTGAGGGGACACGACCACCGGCTGCCTGCACTTAATACGGACGGAGTCAGGGTCACCTACAATCAAGCCAGCAAGAAAACACAAATAAAGGAAGCAGACTTATCTGAGGAATCAGGAGAAGCAGGCTCCAACAGTGAACACAATCGAGGAAGAAGTTTAAACCGCAAAGTGAGGCAGTATGGGAGGGAAATATAAAGGGAGACAATCAGTGCAAATAGGTGACAGCTGAGAGAAGGAAAGGAGATAGAAAGTCAAACCAAAACAAAGAACATCATACAACAGGTAGAGAAGAACGTCTGCCAGATCTTCTCACAGAGCTGGCGGTGACAATGTGTTGACGCAGGGCCAAGGTGTCAGCTTTGGCACCTTTGCCACGCTTCACCTTCTGCCCACAAATTTGGCAAATGGCCACGCTGACGTCCTCCGGCGAATTGATAGAAAATTCCCACACTGGCGATTATGGCAGTTTACCCCCACCACTGCGTACTGACTGCCTGCTGCCAGTGCCTCTATGAGCTTGTGCACTGCTAGTTGTTTCCAGACAGGTAGGCTCCTGAGTAGCAGATGGTCTACCATAGGCACTTTTGGCTCCAGACCTCACACTGCTGCCACCCTGCTAACTCATGACCATGCTAGCACCCGCCTGGCTCCACCGTGGCCTCATGTGCAAGTTGCCACTGTCATCCCCTGATGATGATAATGATGAAACCCCCTCTTTACCTGGCTCTTAAATGTGATCGGCTACATCATCAACCACTACTGTCTGCATGTCACTGATGTCCCCCTCACCAGTCTCAGGGCCCCATGCCTGACAGTTTGCAACACCTGCTTCCATGCGACTCTCATCATTTCTACTTGCCCGTCTACCAGAAGAAGAAGCGGATCTCTCCTCCAAATCTTGGCTCGGCAGTATCTGCTGCCAGTCCTCAATAAACTCGTCCTCGCTGTAAAGTGGAGCAGAGCCAACGGCATACATACATACAAGCAGAAGAATGAAATAGGCAGGTTCAGGACAGGTGGGGGCACAGAGCTTGTTCCTGGGCCATGCCAACTAAGCGTGGTGTCAGAGGAACCCACTGACTCCTGGCTGGGGGTGTCTGATGTCAGTTGAGATGATTTTTAAGGCCCAGTCAACCATTCAAGGACAGCTTGGTTTCTGGTCAAAACACGACCACTGAGTGACAGTGGCAGCTCTGGCCTGTCGCTGCGACTGCTGCTCCCACATCCCCCCTTCTGCTGCTGCTACTTCTGCCAGCTGCAGAAACATTTTTGCCACTGCTCCTCGTTCTTTTAGAAGGCCCTGGCATCTGTCTGTAGGACATACTGCACTGTAACAGTAACTGTAAGTTTAAAATAGCAGTAGTGTCAGGCCGCATTTTCACCCCAGAAACAAGGATGAATGAATTTACTAATGTATAAAAGAATGTGAACACCCCAAACTTTGTAGTATCAGGCTGCAATTTCACACCAATTACACAATTTAGGATTAACAGATTGAATGATGTATAAAAAAATGTGAACACCCTAAAATCTGTAGTATCAAACTGCAATTTCACCCCAATTACACAATTAAGGATTAACGGATTGAATTATGTATAAAAGAACATGAACACCCCAAAATTTGTAGTATCAGGCCGCAATTTCACCCCAATTACACAATTAAGGATTAACGAATTAAATTATTTATAAAAGAACGTGAACACTCTAAAATATATAGTATCAGGCCACTATTTTACCCCAATTGCAAAATTAAGGATTAACAGATTTACTTATGTAAAAAAGAACATAAACACCCCAAAAACTGTAGTATCAGACTACAATTAGACAATGCAGGATTAACAGATTTACTTATGTAAAAAAGAATTTGAACAAAAAATCTGTAGTATTAGAATACTTTTAGTAACCCCATTTAGTGCAGCAAGGTATAATAGAATGGCCCTGTGGCGAAAATAACCTCACCACTGGGTTTTGGAGGGGCCTGGTTGCCAGCCTCTTGCCCCAGGATTATGGGCCCTCTCATCAGCCCATGCAAAACTTAAAACCCATGGCGATTTGACTGTGTTTGTGGCATCTGAGCGCTCAGATCCAAGCCATATGGGGACATGTGGGGTTTTGAGGTGTGTGACAGAACCATCTGTCTGTGTAATTGTATTGTATGTTATGTGATGGTACCCAAATAGCTAATTTTATTGTATTTGTGTATTCTGAGTGCTATTCACCTAATGATATGCACTCAGACTTGAGCTATCTGGGAATATGTTAAATGTCTGTGTTTGCTGTGAGGGTGTGACATTGTGTGTTTGGGCGGTGATTCCTGTCCTGTTGTTCCCACATGTGTATTGGTGATTTCCCTTTGTCCTGAGAGATAATTGAATTGCTCCTCGGGTGTCTCCAGGGCAGAGAGGAGGAAACCATGATGCATTGTGGGGATGTGTTGTGTCTGTGTATCCTGAGTGCTACGTATCTGTCCTGTGTCACAGTCTTCCTTCTGGTCCCCTAGGGGCATGTACACCAGATGGGGACCTGCATAAATACGGGCGGGTAGCCCTCAATAAAGTGTTCCTGTTTTACACTCAACATAGAGCCTCGTCTCATGTGTGTGGGGATTGCTATACGTGTATACTCCCCTGGCTATTACTCCTAGCTCTTGTAAGAGCTGTTCCTGTTCCTGGTTCCTGTGGTGGTATAGGTGTCGAGCGGAGTGCTTGGAGTCCTCGGGAGGCACTGGAGGTACCCGGTCGGGGTGCCAGGAGATCCGTTACAGGCTCCTACTAGCCATACTTTACACTGTTCAATTTGCCCCTGCTCTCTTCCCTATAGTGTGGATAATGCCTCTGTATTATGTCAATAAGCTGTCCCTCAACTGTTTAATAGTAATTTTTTGTAAATAAAGTATTTCCTAATAATTTCCCTAGCGCCTGTACCATCTCTCCCTGCACTAAGTTCACTGGAAAATGGCAGGATGAGGCTTTTTATAAGGGCTGTGACATCACAGAGACTGCTATCTGCTGATTGGCTGGCTGCACGGCATTGTGGGTGATCCCTCATTCCGGGCTTCTTACTTCCTCTTTTTAACATGTGCAGCAGCCATTTTAGAAAAAAATACCATTCGTTACCATGAAGAGCAAGGAAATTCAGCTTCATAACAAATAAAATGTTTCTGAAAATTCAGATCTAATTTCACTACATAAATTTTGATTCGCGCAGCACTAGTTAAAATCAATCAGTCATGCTACAAAAAATCGCTGTGTAGCCCTAGCTGAATTTTTTTTTTTCATTGTACATTTGGGGGAGTGGACTGCCCCCTTTTGGACCGTGCACTCCTGCACATCTACCCAGGACTTTTAATCAGAGTGTGATATAGCTGGATTCTACAATGCCCTGAAATTTTGTAGGACCAGGAGATGCAAGCATAGGTTCTTTCTGATAGAAGCCAACTTGTTGTTGGTAGATGAGGATGACACAATTGTAATAAAAATGTGCGCATAGAGCTTCTCATTTTAATATAGTAAGTATAGCAGTAGTTTGACACATCAGTCCTTTCAATAAATAAAAAAATTATGGAAATTTGACATTCAATTTGTACCATTATTTTGTCATAGAAAAGTAAATGATCACACATATCATATTTGCGGGTTTTCACATCTTGACAGTTTTTAACTGTAGCAAGAAAAGTAAGTGAGTTAACCAAGAAATAGCATTGTCATCATCCTAATGACAGATTTATTATCACTTTAGATAGAAAATGCACATTTAATTTTCTTTAATTAGGACAGCCCAAGATGAACCAGATTAATAAGGAGATGTGCACTTCTAATTAAACTTGTAGCAATGTACTCTGATAATCTGTTGAATGGAGTAAGAAATGGCACACTAGTAAGTGTGGACTGATGAGTTATAGCTGTATATTGACTAGTCTTTGTTAGTAGGCAATATTTTTTGGAAACATAGCTGCACTGTAACTTGCAATCGTACTTCGCTGTCAGCTAGTATTGTAAGCCAGCATTCTTTTTTAACGTATTGTGCAATTTTAACTTTACTATGTCCAACACACGGCAGTTATTTTGCCATTATGCTGTCCTCAATGTTATTGAATGTCTCTAGGATTTTTTGCATCACGAGAGATAAAAAATTTACCAAGCTTTTAAATCTAAACTTCATAGGTGTTCATAAGAAGAAGGGAAAACTTGTGCAGGGGTGTTTGAAAAACTGACAGCAAGTGTCCTGAAAAAACTAAAAATGAATGTCATCATATAGGGAACTGGTGTACACATGCACCATGGCAATTACAGTATGCTGTATCCTTATAATTAGGAATGCTATATAATCAACTGGCGCTTCACCATATATATAAGATTGCAGCGGTGTTTTATAGCAGTCCGGTACCTGCTATAGAAGATATTGTGCAGACAAGCTGCGCAAATAACAAATATAAGAAAATAAATGTAACACTGCGCGCTACCAATAAAATGAGATCTATTAGACTGACCAGCCACAAACTGAAAGAACCATCTACCACTCATGCAATCAATGCCGCAAAAAACTATATGCGTATAGGTCTTACCTTAACGCACGTGTGTTTGTGGCGGTGCAATGTTCTGCAGCGGTCCTCCTCCTGTATTCTCTAAATGAAGCAAGAGAAGTGGATCCAAGGGGAGGGGATGGCCATCACGTTCCCTGATGAAGAGTACCGCCCGTACTCGAAACGCGTTGAAAGTTTGACTCCCACTACAACCCGTAACTCACTAGCGGTGACGTCACTGGCTCAGACGTGAGCACTAACCCACAGGTAACGGGAACACTCTGCCACCGGCCGGGGCGAGTTTCCCAATACTTATAATATTCTAATACTCACTAGTCCACGCTGGCCATCCCCTCCCCTTGGATCCACTTCTCTTGCTTCATTTAGAGAATACAGGAGGAGGACCGCTGCAGAACATTGCACCGCCACAAACACACGTGCGTTAAGGTAAGACCTATACGCATATAGTTTTTTGCGGCATTGATTGCATGAGTGGTAGATGGTTCTTTCAGTTTGTGGCTGGTCAGTCTAATAGATCTCATTTTATTGGTAGCGCGCAGTGTTACATTCATTTTCTTGTATCCTTATAATTAGTTGTTATTTGTTGAGGCTTCAATGTAATTTGATTCACTAGTATGTAGTAAACACTGGAAGAAAGATAGTTAATTAAAATTTCTGAAAAATAATTGGAATATCAATTTAATTTATTCATATATCTATATGCAACCCTGGTGGGAAAGATTAGCAGACAGCGGAAGTATAATTTAATGGAAAAAAATCTACTTTTACCTTTTCTAAAAATAACAAAGTATATAGAATTATTTTACTTTCAACTTTTGTAAGCTTGTTGGTTGCTAGATATTGATTTTTGAAGCTGTTGCCGAGATCTTCTCAGAAAGATTAAACAGGTTATTTTAACAACACTCAAGCAATTTCACATTAAACTTCAGGAAAAAATAATTATATACAGTACAGACCAAATGTTTGGACACACTTTCTCATTTAAAGAGTTTTCTTTATTTTCATGACTATGAAAATTGTAGATTCACACTGAAGGCATCAAAACTATGAATTAACACATGTGGAATTATATACATAAAAAACAAGTGTGAAACAACTGAAAATATGTCATATTCTAGGTTCTTCAAAGTAGCCACCTTTTGCTTTGATTACTGCTTTGCACACTCTTGGCATTCTCTTGATGAGCTTCGAGAGGTAGTCCCCTGAAATGGTTTTCACTTCACAGGTGTGCCTTGTCAGGTTTAATAAGTGGGATTTCTTGCCTTATAAATGGGGTTGGGACCATCAGTTGCGTTGAGGAGAAGTCAGGTGGATACACAGCTGATAGTCCTACTGAATAGACTGTTAGAATTTGTATTATGGCAAGAAAAAAGCAGCTAAGTAAAGAAAAACGAGTGGCCATCATTACTTTAAGAAATGAAGGTCAGTCAGTCAGCCGAAAAATTGGGAAAACTTTGAAAGTAAGGGCTATTTGACCATGAAGGAGAGTGATGGGGTGCTGCGTCAGATGACCTGGCCTCCACAGTCACCGAACCTGAACCCGATTGAGATGGTTTGGGGTGAGCTGGACCGCAGAGTGAAGGCAAAAGGGCCAACAAGTGCTAAGCATCTCTGGGAACTCCTTCAAGACTGTTGGAAGACCATTTCAGGGGACTACCTCTTGAAGCTCATCAAGAGAATGCCAAGAGTGTGCAAAGCAGTAATCAAAGCAAAAGGTGGCTACTTTGAAGAACCTAATATATGACATATTTTCAGTTGTTTCACACTTGTTTGTTATGTATATAATTATGTATGTTAATTCATAGTTTTGATGCCTTCATAGTCATGAAAATAAAGAAAACTCTTTGAATGAGAAGGTGTGTCCAAACTTTTGGTCTGTACTGTACATACACTCACCTAAAGAATTATTAGGAACACCTGTTCTATTTCTCATTAATGCAATTATCTAGTCAACCAATCACATGGCAGTTGCTTCAATGCATTTAGGGATGTGGTCCTGGTCAAGACAATCTCCTGAACTCCAAACTGAATGTCAGAATGGGAAAGAAAGGTGATTTAAGCAATTTTGAGCGTGGCATGGTTGTTGGTGCCAGACTGGCCGGTCTGAGTATTTCACAATCTGCTCAGTTACTGGGATTTTCACGCACAACCATTTCTAGGGTTTACAAAGAATGGTGTGAAAAGGGAAAAACATCCAGTATGTGGCAGTCCTGTGGGCAAAAATGCCTTGTGGATGCTAGAGGTCAGAGGAGAATGGGCCGACTGATTCAAGCTGATAGAAGAGCAACGTTGACTGAAATAACCACTCGTTACAACCGAGGTATGCAGCAAAGCATTTGTGAAGCCACAACACGCACAACCTTGAGGCGGATTGGCTACAACAGCAGAAGACCCCACCGGGTACCACTCATCTCCATTACAAATAGGAAAAAGAGGCTACAATTTGCACAAGCTCACCAAAATTGGACTGTTGAAGACTGGAAAAATGTTGCCTGGTCTGATGAGTCTCGATTTCTGTTGAGACATTCAAATGGTAGAGTCCGAATTTGGCGTAAACAGAATGAGAACATGTATCCATCCTCTGATGGCTACTTCCAGCAGGATAATGCACCATGTCACAAAGCTCGAATCATTTCAAATTGGTTTCTTGAACATGACAACGAGTTCACTGTACTAAAATGGCCCCCACAGTCACCAGATCTCAAGCCAATAGAGCATCTTTGGGATGTGGTGGAACGGGAGCTTTGTGCCCTGGATGTGCATCCCTCAAATCTCCATCAACTGCAAGATGCTATCCTATCAATATGGGCCAACATTTCTAAAGAATGCTATCTGCACCTTGTTGAATCAATGCCACGTAGAATTAAGGCAGTTCTGAAGGCAAAAGGGGGCCCAACACCGTATTAGTATGGTGTTCCTAATAATTCTTTAGGTGAGTGTATATATATATATATATATATATATATACAGTACAGACCAAAAGTTTATTATATATATATATTTTTTTTCTTCCAGTGTTTACTACATACTAGTGAATCAAATTACATTGAAGCCTCAACAAATAACAACTAATTATAAGGATACAGCATACTGTAATTGCCATGGTGCATGTGTTGTTAAAATAACCTGTTGAATCTACCCAGAGCTGTCAAAGAAGGCCTTTATGAGAATTCCAACTAGTCTTGAATTGATGTGACAGCATTTACCGTACCTGGTTAGAAAGGAATGTTTTTTAAGCTATTATGTTGGTTGGTATTAACTGTATTAGGGCTCATGCACACGGCCGTGGACGTTTTTGAGAACCAAAAGTACATTTGTTTTCAGACTTCAAAAATCAAATACTAAGAAATTAAAAATGTACAATAGAACATTTTAAACATTTTAAACAGCTAGTAAACAGTTAATTAACCAGGGATCAGAAAACTGTTGCTTCTTGGAAACTGGCACCTAGTATCCTAGCTGCTGTTAACAGATCATATTATAGCTTTACTATTATTGAAATCGTGACTGACCAGTAACATGAAAATAGTCAGATATTATACTTTATAAAGAAATACTAAATAGAGACACACAATAAGAAGTATATATCAATTTCCCATGTGGTGATGGTAAAAGGGAATCGAACACTTGCTGTCATGTTCACCCATGATAAAGGAGTGTTCTTGTCTAGAAAAATGATGACATAGCCCTAGAATATGTCATTACTTTATGATCATTGGAGGTCCGAACTCTGGGACCTTAACTCATCCTGAGAATGAAACGGCTGCATTGTTGATTTAGCACTGCAGCCCCCCCATGGTCTCACTGCACAGCAGTGCCCTGGATAGCAATGGTCAGGACCATTTTTTTCAGGGGACTCGTAACAGAAGTGTCCAAAAGAAAATATTCTTATTATAACTTTCAATTATTTTCAGACTTTTGGAGTAGATAAGATACCGGTTAAACACACTGTATATTATGGTAAATTTGAACTGTAAACCTACAACAGATCACAAATTGCTGCTTCCACATGACTCTTCTGTAGAACTTGTATTGTCTGTATAAGGCGTTATTTTATTGTTTATGAATACTTCTTGCCTATAGAGTTTTTATTTTTAAAACAGATCAGTCACCTTTCTTGACATGCCTGTTTTAGTAAGTACTTGCATTCCCCCTAGTAATGACAACTCTATGTTTTGACATGTCTCTGTTCTTCCTACTAGACATTTATGAATGATACATCAGCATTCTGCAATAAAGGTGCAACTGGGTGATACCAGTTGGGAGGGTGTATCTGCACAGTCTGCCATTGGCAGTACTGATTGGATAGAGTCAGACTGTGCAGAGACACAATCCCAATTGGTAACGCTCAGTTGGACCTTTATTGCAGACTGCCGGCAATTCATTCATAAATGTCTAGAAGTAATACTAGAAGAATAGCACAGCACAAAGAATAGATGCTCTAGATTTGTTATTGCATGATGAATGTATCATGGCCGTAGGCAGGGACACACACACACACACAGTGAGCCCTAACTTGTACCCAGCCCACTGACCCTGCCTACTTGCAGAACAAGTCCTAGGCGACAAGTCCACAACTGGTCGACGTTCCCTATACTGGTAAGTGCAGAG
Organism: Bufo bufo; assembly: GCF_905171765.1. NCBI lineage: Eukaryota > Metazoa > Chordata > Amphibia > Anura > Bufonidae > Bufo > Bufo bufo. The sequence continues at coordinate 410,325,590 of NC_053393.1, read as the reverse complement.
ATACAACCCAAGTACCCGCAAAACTGCAGGTACCTGTTCACACACAGGACACACAAACGCCAAGGGAAGTCGACCCAGAAACAGTCAAACCAGGAGATCGATACCAACAGAATCACAAAGCGGAAGGAGGGAGAATTAACAAGCCATGGGTCAATACCGGACAGGAAGAAGGTACAGAAACGCTAAGCAGAGAGAGGTCAAGGTATAGCCGAGGTCAAATCCAAAAGCAACAGTTCAATACACACAGGTAGCAGAGCACAGCAAGGAAAACCTATAACTGGCAAAGGTGATTGTCAGTTGCCGCCTTAAATAGGGAGCTAATCACCTGCGCGCTGACATCACCAGGGGGGTGTATCTTAGGTGTGACCTAAGGGGGCGTGGCCAAAGCGGGTGATCAAGAGGGGGGCGTGACATATACGGCACTGATGGGGCGTGGTCTAAATGCCATGAGATGGGCGTGGCCTAAACGCTGAGTCACCAAGGGGCTTGGCATGACAGCACGTCTGGCACCGCCCTGCAGTGTCCGAGCCCTAGACTGCAGCGCTGGAGCTCAGACAGGCAAATTGGTGACAGAATGCAAGTAGTTACTAAAAGAGACATGTCAGGAGAGCCGATAGTTCCTCTTTACAGTATATTAAAAAGTGACCATAATTCCTTTTAAATGTTTGCCATTAAATCCTATGTAGGTGAAAACAATGGAAGACTAAACCAAAATGATGGCATAGTTACATTTTCCTGTAAAGAATAATGCCACCCAACATTCCCAATATATATTTAAGCCCGCTTGTATCTTGCCCACTAACAATTCTTACAGTGATATCACTTCATGTGGGTTCTGGAAAGGGCACAACATATTTGTACGAGTATTGGCCTTCAATAGATTTTCAGAGCCCTAGAGATTTTTCTTAAAATAATTTGGTACATAGTTAAAAAATAAAAAAAACACTTGTCTGCTTGCCACAAAAGTGTGTAATAAAGTTGACATTTCTGAAGGTGTCTGTAACATGGATGATAATTTACAGGATCAACGGTCAAAACAATGGAAACTTCAGTTCATTTCCAAAGGTTAAGTTATGGGAAGAAGGATTCTGAGTATTGTATTGTCAGTTTTGTTTTAGTTAGGACTTTACCAGACAAGGATTTAGGGGTTTTGATTTCTGACAACTTCACAATGAGTCTACAGTGTGGCCAGACAGAAGGGAACGCCAGTAGGAAGCTCTGCTTTATAGCTAGAGTTATAACCAGTAGTATGAGGGAGATTGTGATTCAACTGTATAGTGCTCTATCTGCCATACTGGAACTGGATACCTCGACTACAAAAAAACATTGATAGAATGGGCCCAAAGATGAGGTGTAAAAATATCTTATGCATAAATCAAGAAAGACTTGAACTTAATTTGTATAGTCTGGAGGAGAAAATGGAAAGGGGAAACATGACTGAAACCTTTAACGGGGCTGTGCCACTAGTACATTTAATTTAATATAAATTAGCAGGGCCGCACCACCAATTAGGCAAGTTGAAGCAATCGCCTGTGGCGGCGCGGCCCTGGAGATAAGTGGGGGGCGATGGTGGCCATTGTGGAAGCGCTCAACTCTACATTCATCTGTATCGTCATCTTCAGGACAGCAATACAGTTAATTGCTAAGACGGGGCATGGGAGCAGCGTCTCCCTGCCCCGTTCCTCTGATAGGCTCCAGGCACTAGGCCAGAAGCCTATCAGAGGCCGGCACAAGCAATGCAATGAAGACATCATGATCACACCACCTGAGCGTGGCAGCATACAGCGCGGGACATAGACCGCAAGAGGCCTGCATCAAATCGCTGCCAGAAGAATGGAGGTAAGTATTAGTGTTTAACCCCTTAAGGACGCAGGGTGTACCGGTACGCCCTATTTCCCGAGTCCTTAAGGACTCAGGGCGTACCGGTACGTCCTAACTTTAAATAGATATTCCGGCGCCGCGGGGGTTAATCGCAATGGGATGCCGGCTGAAATCATTCAGCCGGCATCCTGTCACAACGCCAGGGGGGGGGGGTCATGTGACCCCCCCGTATCGGCGATCGCCGCAAACCGCAGGTCAATTCAGACCTGCGGTTTGCTGCAATTTCTGAAGTTTCTGATCCCCGCGGTCCCTGACCGCGGGGATTAGAAACTTTAGTATCCCTAAAATATATCTGTATCCCCCCCCCCTGCACCCCTGAGTGATTTTAGCCCGGTGGGAGGTGCAGGGGGAGGGTCGCGGGCGCTGCGGGAGGCGGGCGCTGCGGCAGACGGGATCGCGATCCCCCGCCCGCCTCCCCTTGAATAATCGTTGGTGTACAGTGGGTATACCAGGATGCCAGCACATTGCTGACACCCTGGTATAAAGGGCTGACATCTGTGCAGATGTCAGCCGTTTAACCCTTTCCATACCGCGGTCCGTACGGACCGCTGTATGGAAAAGGTTAACTGTCAGCGGTCAGGGAGCTCCCTCCCTCTCCCATCGGGGGGCTGCTGTGCCTTTGCAGCCCCCCGATGGAGAGGGAGAGAGCCCCCCGACAGCCCCCTGCCAGCCCCGTGCTCACCCTTCCCCGTCTGCGAAGTTGTGGCAAACGGGGAAGGTTCCCATGGCAACAGGACGCCTTCTCAGGCGTCCTGCTGTCCATGGTGCTGAACAGATCTATGCTAAAAGCATAGATCTGTTCAGTGTAAGTAAAATACAGCACAGAACCCTATATAGTGTACTGTACTGTATTATACAGACATCAGACCCATTGGATCTTCAAGAACCAAGTGGGTCTGGGTCAAAAAAATGCAAAAAAAGTGAAAAAAGTTAAGAATCACTGAATAAAAATTAAAAAAATAAAATACACTACACATATTTGGTATCGCCACGTCCGTAACGACCTGATCTATAAAACAGTCATGTTACTTTCCCCGCACGGTGAACGCCATAAAAATAAAAAAATAAAAACTATGAGAAAATTGAAATTTTGCCCACCTTACTTCCCAAAAAAGGCAATAAAAGTGATCAAAAAAGTTGCATGTACGCCAAAATAGTACCAATCAAACCGTCATCTCATCCCGCAAAAATCATACCCTACCCAAGATAATCGCCGAAAAACTGAAAAAACTATGGCTCTTAGACTATGGAAACACTAAAACATGATTTTTTTTTGTTTCAAAAATGAAATCATTGTGTAAAACTTACATAAATAAAAATAAAGTATACATATTAGGTATCGCCACGTCCGTATTGACCGGCTCTATAAAAATATCACATTACCTAACCTTTCAGATGACCACCGTAAAAAAATTAAAATAAAAACGGTGTAAAAAAAGCCATTTTTTGTCATCTTACATCACAAAAAGTGTAATAGCAAGCGATCAAAAAGTCATATGCACCCCAAAATAGTGCCAATCAAACCGTCATCTCATCCCACAAAAAATGAGACCCTACTTAAGATAATCGCCCAAAAACTGAAAAAACTATGGCTCTTAGACTATGGAGACACTAAAACATTTTTTTTGTTTTAAAAATGAAGTCATTGTATAAAACTTACATAAATAAAAAAAAATGTATACATATTAGGTATCACCGCGTCCGTGACAACCTGCTCTATAAAAATACCACATGATCTAACCTGTCAGATGAATGTTATAAATAACCAAAAAAAAACATGCCAAAAAAGCTATTTCTTGTTACCTTGCCATATAGAACAACCGAAAATCATATGTACCCTAAACTAGTACCAACAAAACTGCCACCCTATCCCGTAGTTTCTAAAATGGGGTCACTTTTTTGGAGTTTCTACTCTAGGGGTGCATCAGGGGGGCTTCAAATGGGACATGGTGTAAAAAAAAAAAGTCCAGGAAAATCTGCCTTCCAAAAACCGTATGGCATTCCTTTCCTTCTGCGCCCTGCCGTGTGCCCGTACAGCAGTTTACGACCACATATGGGGTGTTTCTGTAAACTACAGAATTAGGGCTATAAATAATGAGTTTTGTTTGGCTGTTAACCCTTGCTTTGTAACTGGAAAAAAAATATTAAAATGGAAAATCTGCCAAAAAAGTGAAATTTTGAAATTGTATCTCTATTTTCCATTAAATCTTGTGCAACACCTAAAGGGTTAACAAAGTTAGTAAAATCAGTTTTGAATACCTTGAGGGGTGTAGTTTCTTAGATGGGGTCACTTTTATGGAGTTTCTACTCTAGGGGTGCATCAGGGGGGCTTCAAATGGGACATGGTGTCAAAAAACCAGTCCAGCAAAATCTGGCTTCCAAAAACCATACGGCGCACCTTTCACTCTACGCCCCGCTGTGTGGCCGTACAGTAGTTTACGGCCACATATGGGGTGTTTATGTAAACGGCAGAGTCAGGGCAATAAAGATACAGTCTTGTTTGGCTTTTAACCCTTGCTTTGTTAGTGGAAAAAATGGGTTAAAATGGAAAATTAGGCAAAAAAATGAAATTCTCAAATTTCATCCCCATTTGCCAATAACTCTTGTGCAACACCTAAAGGGTTAACAAAGTTTGTAAAATCAGTTTTGAATACCTTGAGGGGTGTAGTTTATAGAATGGGGTCATTTTTGGGCGGTTTCTATTATGTAAGTCTCGCAAAGTGACTTCAGACCTGTAGTGGTCCCTAAAAATTGGGTTTTTGTAAATTTTTGAAAAATTTCAAGATTTGCTTCTAAACTTCTAAGCCTTGTAACATCCCCAAAAAATAAAATATCATTCCCAAAATAATTCAAACATGAAGTAGACATATGGGGAATGTAAAGTCATCACAATTTTTGGGGGTATTACTATGTATTACAGAAGTAGAGAAACTGAAACTTTGAAATTTGCTAATTTTTCAAAATTTTTGGTAAATTAGGTATTTTGTTAGGCAAAAAAAATAATTTTTTTTACTTAATTTTACCAGTGTCATGAAGTACAATATGTGACGAAAAAAACAATCTCAGAATGGCCTGGATAAGTCAAAGTGTTTTAAAGTTATGAGCACTTAAAGTGACACTGGTCAGATTTGCAAAAAATGGCCAAGTCCTTAAGGTGAAATAGGGCTGAGTCCTTAAGGGGTTAAATATTTTTTTTTTTTTGGGCACAATGCTGTTGGGTTCACTATTGGAGGGGGAGCACTATAGGGGTACTATATTAGGGCATTTTTTACTGGCACATTTTGGCGGCACTATGGGGAAGGGGAGGACAGAATCACTATGGGGGCATTTACTGGGGCACTAAGAAGGGGTATTTTATACTGGCACATTATGGGGGACACTATGAGGGCATCTACTGGGGGCATTGTATAGGGGCATTTTATACAGGCACACATTACGGACGGTACTATGGGGATGGGAGAGAGGAGCATTATAGGGGAATTTACTGGGGCAATATATAGGGGTATTTTATGCTGGTACACATTATAAGGGCACTATGGGAACATTAGCTCAACTGGGTGCACTAAGAGGGGATATTTTTTGTAGTGGCACACAGAACGGGGCATTTTTGTACTAGTTCACATTATTAGGAAGCATTTTTTGCACTCGTACACATTACAAGGGGGTATTTATTTGTACTTGCGCTCATTTTAAATGGGCATTTTTGTACTGGCACACATTAAAAGGAATTTTTCTACTGTCACATTCTAAGGAGAGTTATTACTACTGAGGGGCATTATTGTGAGCTTTATTACTACTGGGGGATTATGGGGAACATGATTACTAGTAAGGGCACTTGGGTGCATTATTGCTTCTGGGGCACAGTGGGGATATTATTACTATTAGGGGCACTATTACTACTAAGTTTCTCTCTGGCAGAGAATTATTACTATTAATGGGACTTTGGGGAGCACTATTACTGTGGGGGGCACTCTGGCAAAGTATCAGCTTAGCACAATTATTTTTGGGGAACATTATGTTTACCTGAGCCAAAGGTTATCCTTCAAACAAGACAATGACCCTAAGCACACACCCAAGATAACATAGGAGTGACTTTGCTCCATCTAGCTTTGCATCAACCCTGACCAGTCTCCCTGTCCCAGCCACTGAAAACATCCCCATAGCATGAGGCTGCCACCATTATACTTCACTGTAGGTATGGTATTGGGCAGATGATGAGCAGTGCCTGGGTTACTTCAGATATGATGCTTAGAATTGAGGCCCAAAAGTTCAATCTTAGTTTCATCAGACAGGGAGAATCTTGCTTTTTTGCAGACTACACTCTTTTTCAAACCTTTTTTTTTCTTCTTACCGATGAGATGCTTCTTTCTGGTCACTCTACCATAAAGACCAGATTGGTGGAGTGCTGAACTGATGGTTGACCTTCTGGAAGTTTTTCCTATCTGCACACAGGATCTTTGGAGCTCAGCCAGAGTGACCATTGGGTTCTTGGTCAAATTTCTTACCAAGGCCTTTATCCCCTATTACTTAGTTTGGTAGGGTGGCCAGCTCTAGGAAGATTCCTGGTTATTATAAACCATCTTCTATTTAAGAATTATGGAGACCTCTGTACCCTTCTCCAGATCTGTTCCCCCACACAATTATCTCTCTGAGCTTTACAGGCAGTTCTTTCCTCTTCATGACTTGGTTTTTGCTCTGATATGCATTGTCAGCTGTGAGACCTTATATAGACAGGGGAGACTGTGTGTCTTTCCAAATAATGCCAAATCAACTGAATTTACAACAGGTGGACTCAAATCAAGATGAGGAAACATCTCAAAGATGATAAATAGAAATGATGCCCCCCAGAACCAAATTTTAAGTATCATAGCTAAGGGTCTGAATACTTATGTCCATGCAAAATTTTAGTTTTTCCTTTTTTATAAATTAGCAAAAATGTCATAAATTCTGTTTTCATTTTCTAAATATGGGCTATTGAGTGCAGATTGATTGGGAAAAACTAGATTTTTTTTTAAGTGAAAGGGTCAGAGGACTTTCTGAATGCATTGTAAATGTGAGGACAGTCATCTTGGAGAATGTCAGCTTTTAGTAAAATCTTTGCTGGTTTGTATTTCTTAAAGAATAAGTTGGATGATTCTTTAAATCAACCACTAGAGTGTAGTACACCATAACACATCTTCATACATTTCTGCATTATGCTTTATGAGACAGGGGTTCTAAATGTACCGTACTTGTTCTGGGCATCTCAGAAACAGCTATGGATTAAACTCCAGCAGGCAGACTTTTGCCAAATGCAAGGTCAGTATTCTCCACAAATCTCCCTCAGACTGTTTACAAATCATTGATTATTCAGGAAACAGTGAAAAGTCAGCATGCACTTAAAATCTGTCGCCCATAAGGTTTTTGGTGAGGATCTGTAGGTTTAGTTAAAGTTATATTGTCATAACCTATTTAACAGAAGATAATTCAGGCTCCTTTAATATCATTTTAATTTGCATTAAATATTTAAGTTATGATTCACACTCCTGTTAAGTATTGTAATCATGTACACTATGCATTAGTCACATATGATTATTTATTTATAATGCAGATACAATAGTATTTAAGTATAAAATAAAGCCAGTATCTTACAAAAATATTTAAATACAGAGCAGTATGGGATACAGTACTTAAAGGGGTTGTCTCACTTCAGTAAGTGGCATTTATCATGTAGAGGAAGTTAATTCAAGGCACTTACTAATATATTGTTATTATCGATATTGCTTCCTTTGCTGGCTGGATTCATTTTCCATCACATTATACACTGCTCGTTTCCATGGTTACAGACCACCTTGCAATCCATCAGTGGTGATCGTGCTTGCACAATATAGGAAAAAACACTGGCCTAAATGCGCACCCATGGTCCTGGCCAGCAGAGAGGCTGACTTTTTCCTAAAATGTTCAAGCACGACCACCACTGATGGATTGCAGGGTGGTCTGTAACCATGGAAACGAGCAGTGTATAATGTGATGGAAAAATAAATCCAGCCAGCAAAGGAGGCAATATAGATAATCGCAATACATTAGTAAATGCTTTGTATTAACTTCCTCTACATGATATAGACGTTAATTCACAGAGGATCACAGTTTTAGACAGCACACCACATGAAGTTTTCAATGCAATTATTGTTTTATTCAGCCGGACATTACATCATTTTGAGAAGCAACGTTTCGGGCTTACATATTATGCCCTTCATCAGGCTGGTACATAAAAGTAAAAGTAGAAAAAACATCCATTAGACATATAACGTGTCATCCAATAGAGGCGCTAGTGAGCATGAATCTAGTGAACATAATCTTAATGAAGGCATACGTAGTAGGCAAACGTCTATAGAAAAGAACTATCTGTGACGAACAAGGCCATATCATAAGAGAAACATACATAATGTATAAAGCGTAGAATCAAACAGAGTAGGCTCACATAGGGCGCCTCAATAGTCAACAAGTATAAAGCAGGATGGGCTGAATATGGTAACCAACATGCAGCAGCATGATAAATGCCACTTACTGGAGTGAGACAACCCCTTTAACTGTATTTCCCCATGCATCTGTAACAAGGTAGGTATACTTGAAAAAAAATAAAAAAAAAGAGCTTTATTTACTATAGACTTGACTGTTAGATAGAAATGAATAAAGTTTGAAAAATTTGATTCGAACACTTCTCTGACTTTTTCCAGAAGTGCGTTAAATCAGTTATATCCCGGCCTGCAGGAAGAGTGTATCTCAGTGTACATCACTGTGCATTGCAGCAACATGCATAGCTAGTCCTTTCTGGTAGTGAAACAGTTACTATGCGTCAGTATGACAGGTAGGTCTCACAGTATATGGACGTTGTGCAGGCCATCAAGAGTCCTAGCTAACCCCTAGAAAAGCGTACAGCAGTTTTTAGTAAAAGAAAAAAAAAAAACACTGTGCACCCAATGTTTTATTAAACAAGGTGGGCATCCCAATAACAGTAGAACTAGACAGCTTATTCACCCCAATTTGAGAATCAAGGCCAAATTGAATTTCTTATCTAATAAACAAGGTGGACACCCCAATAACAGGTAAATTACACAGCTTAAGCTACTTTCACACTAGCGTTTTTGCTGGATCCGGCAGGGTTCAGCAAAAACGCTTCTGTTACTGATCATACAACCATCTGCATCCGTTATGAACGGATCCGGTTGTATTATCTCTAACATAGCCAAGACGGATCCGACATGAACTCCATTGAAAGTCAATGGGGAAATAGTCAATTTTCTAATGTGTCAAAGAAAACGGATCCGCCCCCGTGTCCCCATTGACTTGCATGTGGGTCATGACAGATCCGTCTTGCTCCGCATCCCAGGATGGAAAGCAAGCGGCAACATGCTACAGTTTGCTCTCCGGTATGAGAAACGCAACCAAATAAAATGGAATGCATTTTGGAGCATTCCGTTCTGTTCAGTTACGTTTTGTCCCTTTGACAATGAATGGGGACAAAACGGAAGCGTTTTTATACGGTATTGAGACCCTATGACTGATCTCAATACCAGTGTGAAAGTATCCTTATTCACCCCAATTTGCGAATCAAGGCATAATGGAATTCCTTATCTATTAAACAAGGTGGGCACCGCAATAACATTTACATGAGAAAGGTTATTAACCCCAATTTGAGAATAAAGACGCGATAGAATTGCTTATCTATGTAACAAAGTGGACACCCCAATAACAGTTAAATTACACAACTTATTCACTCCATTTTGAAAATCAAGGTGTAATAGAATTGCTCATCTATTAAACAAGGTGGGCACCCCAATTACAGTTAAATTACAGATTATTTACCCCAATTTGAGAATCAAGGCCTAATAGAATTGCTTTCTGAAATCTATTAACCACCTCAGCTCCCCTAGCTTAAACCCCCTTAATGACCAGACCACTTTTTACAATTCTGCACTACACTACTTTCACGGTTTATTGCTCGGTCATAAACTTACCACCCAAATGAATTTTACCTACTTTTCTTCTCACTAATAGAGCTTTCATTTGGTGGTATTTCATTGCTGCTGACATTTTTACTTTTTTTGATATTAATCGAAATTTACCGAAATTTTTGAAAAAAAAAGACATTTTTCAATTTCGGTTGTAACATTTTTCAAATAAAACTACATTTCTATATAAATTTTTCTATAAATTTATTGTTCTACATGTCTTTGATAAAAAAAATTGCAATAAGTGTATATTTATTGTTTTGGGTAAAAGTTATAGCGTTTACAAACTATGGAACAAAAATGTGAATTTCCGCATTTTGAAGCAGCTCTGACTTTCTGAGCACCTGTCATGTTTCCTGAGATTCTACAATGCCCAGACAGTAGAAAAATCCGACAAATGACCCCATTTCGGAAAGTAGACACCCTAAGGTATTCGCTGATGGGCATAGTGAGTTCATAGAACTTTTTATTTTTTGTCACAAGTTAGCGGAAAATGATAATTTTTTAAGTTTTTTTTTTTACAAATTCTCATATTCCACTAACTTGTGACAAAAAATAAAAACTTCCATGAACTCACTATGCCCATCACAAAATACCTTGGGGTGTCTTCTTTCCAAAATGGGGTCACTTCTGGGGTAGTTATACTGCCCTGGCATTTCAGGGGCCCTAATGTGTGAGAAGTAGTTTGAAATCCAAATGTTTAAAAAATGCCCTTTAGGATTTCACAGGGCATTTTTAACACATTTTGATTTCAAACTACTTCTCACGCATTAGGGCCCCTAAAATGCCAGGGCAGTATAACTACCCCACAAGTGACCCCATTTTGGAAAGAAGACACCCCAAGGTATTTTGTGAGGGGTATGGTGAGTTCATGGAAGTTTTTATTTTTTGTCACAAGTTAGTGGAATATGAGACTTTGTAAGAAAATTTATTTTTTTAATAAATAATCATTTTCCGCTAACTTGTGCCAAAAAAAATAAATTCTAGGAACTCGCCATGCCCCTCACGGAATACCTTGGGGTGTCTTCTTTCCAAAATGGGGTCACTTGTGGGGTAGTTATACTGCTTTGACATTTTAGGGGCCCTAATGCGTGAGAAGTAGTTTGAAATCAAAATGTGCAAAAAATGTCCTGTGAAATCCTAAAGGTGCTCTTTAGAATGTGGGCCCCTTTGCCCACCTAGGCTGCAAAAAAGTGTCACACATGTGGTATCGCCGTACTCAGGAGAAGTTGGGCAATGTGTTTTGGGGTGTCTTTTTACATATACCCATGCTGGGTGAGATAAAATATCTGTTCAAAATGACAACTTTGTATAAAAAAAATGGGAAAAGTTGTCTTTTAGAGAGATATTTCTCTCACCCAGCATGGGTATATGTAAAAAGACACACCAAAACACATTGCCCAACTTCTCCTGAGTACGGCGATACCACATGTGTGATACTTTTTTGCAGCCTAGGTGGGCAAAGGGGCCCAAATTCTAAAGTGCACCTTTAGGATTTCACAGGACATTTTTTACACATTTGAATTTCAAACTACTTCTCACGCATTAGGGCCCCTAAAATGCCAGGGCAGTATAACTACCCCACAAGTGACCCCATTTTGTAAAGAAGACACCCCAAGGTATTCCGTGAGGGGCTGTCTGCATGGCACTATGGGTGATCTCGCATTCATGGGCTTCTTACTTTCACTTTGTAACATGTGTAGCCGCCGTTTAAGGAAAGAAACAATTCATTACCACAAAGAGTGAGGAAATTTGGATTCGTTGCAAATCAAATTTGTCCAAAACTTCAGATTGAATTCCCACTTCTGATACTTCAATTCGCTTAATGCTACTGTCAGATGCAAATCACTTTGGTTCTAGGGGTTGTTCTCAAATACTCTTCCAGGGAACCTTGCTTTAACAACCCCATCAATTAAAGCAAACTGTAGACACAAAGGGGGTCATTTACTAACCAGAAATACGTCTATATTAGGAGTATTTCTGGCACAGAATGCAGCGCAAAGCTTATTTGTGATGCAATCTGCGACTTTTCCCTGCTCAAGCCAGGTCTAAAAAAGCGGGAGTGTTTTAGCCATAGAAAATGGTCTAAAATGACACATTACTAGAGTTGACGCGAACACCTGGATGTTCGGGTTCGACGAGTTCGGCCGAACTTTCGAAAAATGTTCGGGTTCGGGATCCGAACTCGACCCGAACTTCATCCCGAACCCGAACCCCATAGAAGTCAATGGGGACCCGAACTTTTGGGCACTAAAAAGGCTGTAAAACACACCCGGAAAGGGCTAGAGGGCTGCAAAAGGCAGCAAATGTAGTTAAATCCCCTGCAAACAAATGTAGATAGGGAAATGATGAGTTAACATAAAATAAATAAAAATTAAACAATATTAATTGGAGTGAGGTCCCATAGCACAGAATCAGGCTTCAAGTCACCCACCAATGGAGAAGGTCGCTTACTATTATTTTGACCACAGCACCCAGACAAAGGAGAGAGGTCCCACAGCAGAGAACCAGGCATCATATCACCCACCACAGGAGTAGGCCACCATTTAGTTACTTTGACCCCTACACCCAGACGGAGGAGAGAGGTTACACAGCAGAGAATCAGGCATCATATCAACCACCACAGGAGAAGCCACCATTTAGTTACTTTGACCCCTGCACCCAGGAAGAGGAGAGAGGCACCACAGCACATATTCTGGCATCATATCAGCCACCACAGGAGAAGCCACCATTGAGTTACTTTGACCCCTGCACCCAGGAAGAGGAGAGAGGCACCACAGCACATATTCTGGCATCATATCAGCCACCACAGGAGAAGCCACCATTGAGTTACTTTGACCCCCGCACCCAGGAAGAGGAGAGAGGCACCACAGCAACATATTCTGGCATCATATCAGCCACCACAGGAGAAGCCCTCCATTGAGTTACTTGACCCCTGCACCCAGGAAGAGGAGAGAGGCCCCACAGCACATATTCTGGCATCATATCAGCCACCACAGGAGAAGCCACCATTGAGTTACTTTGACCCGGCACCCAGGAAGAGGAGAGAGGCACCACAGCACATACTTCTGGCATTCATATCAGCCACCACAGGAGAAGCCACCATTGAGTTACTTTGACCCCCGCACCCAGGAAGAGGAGAGAGGCACCACAGCACATATTCTGGCATCATATCAGCCACCACAGGAGAAGCCACCATTGAGTTACTTTGACCCCTACACCCAGACGGAGGAGAGAGGTTACACAGCAGAGAATCAGGCATTTAGATCACCCACCACAGGAGTAGGCCCCAATTTAATGGGACCCCGGCAACCATGTCAGATGGCACAACCATCAGCTTCATATCAATCAGCACAGGAGAAGGCGACTTTGAAAGACTTTGACCCCTACACCCAGACGGAGGAGAGAGGTTTCACAGCAGAGAATCAGGCATTTAGATCACCCACCACAGGAGTAGGCCCCCATTGAATCAGACCCTGGCAACCATGTCAGATGGCACAACCATCAGCTTCATATCAATCAGCACAGGAGAGGCGACTTTGAAAGACTTTGACCCCTACACCCAGATGGAGGAGAGAGGTTTCACAGCAGAGAATCAGGCATCATATCAACCACCACAGGAGAAGCCACCATTTAGTTACTTTGACCCTGCACCCCAGGAAGAGGAGAGAGGCACCACAGCACATATTCTGGCATCATATCAGCCACCACAGGAGAAGCCACCATTGAGTTTCTTTTGACCCCCGCACCCAGGATGAGGAGAGAGGCACCACAGCACATATTCTGGCATCATATCAGCCACCACAGGAGAAGCCACCATTGAGTTACTTTGACCCCCCGCACCCAGGAAGAGGAGAGAGGCACCACAGCACATATTCTGGCATCATATCAGCCACCACAGGAGAAGCCACCATTGAGTTACTTTGACCCCTGCACCCAGAAGAGGAGAGAGGCCCCACAGCACATATTCTGGCATCATATCAGCCACCACAGGAGAAGCCACCATTTAGTTACTTTGACCCCTTCACCCAAACAGAGGAGAGAGGTTCCACATCAGAGAATCAGGCATCATATCAACCACCACAGGAGTAGGCCACAATTTAATGGGACCCGGCAACCATGTCAGATGGCACAACCATCAGCTTCATATCAATCAGCACAGGAGAAGGCGACTTTGAAAGACTTTGACCCCTACACCAGACGGAGGAGAGAGGTTTCACAGCAGAGAATCAGGCATTTAGATCACCCACCACAGGAGTAGGCCCCCATTGAATCAGACCCTGGCAACCATGTCAGATGGCACAACCATCAGCTTTATATCAATCAGCACAGGAGAAGGCGACTTTGAAAGACTTTGACCCCTACACCCAGATGGAGGAGAGAGGTTTCACAGCAGAGAAGCCACCATTTAGTTACTTTGACCCCTGCACCCAGGAAGAGGAGAGAGGCACCACAGCACATATTCTGGCATCATATCAGCCACCACAGGAGAAGCCACCATTGAGTTACTTTGACCCCCCACTAGGAAGAGGAGAGAGGCACACAGCACATATTCTGGCATCATATCAGCCACCACAGGAGAAGCCACCTTTGAGTTACTTTGACCCCCTGCTCCCAGGAAGAGGGAGAGAGGCCCCACAGCACATATTCTGGCATCATACTAACCACCACAGGGAGAAGCCACCATTGAGTTACTTTGACCCCTGCACCCAGGAAGAGGAGAGAGGCCCACAGCACATATTCTGGCATCATATCAGCCACCACAGGAGAAGCCACCATTGAGTTACTTTGACCCCCGCACCCAGGAAGAGGAGAGAGGCACACAGCACATATTCTGGCATCATATCAGCCACCACAGGAGAAGCCACCATTGAGTTACTTTGACCCCCGCACCAGGAAGAGGAGAGAGGCACCACCGCACATATTCAGGCATCATATCCACACACCACAGGAGAAGCCACCATTTAGTTACTTTGACCCCTTCACCCAAACAGAGGAGAGAGGTTCCACATCAGAGAATCAGGCATAATATCAACACCACAGGAGTAGGGCCACAATTTAGTTTATTTGACCCTGCACCCAGGAAGAGGAGAGAGGCCCCACAGCACATATTCTGGCATCATATCACACACCACAGGAGAAGGCCTCTTTCAGTGATTTAGGCCTTTGGACCCAGACAGAGGAGAGAGGTCAGAGATTAGCTTCATATCCCCAGCACAGCAGAAGACCGCTTTATTTGACTTTGGCCTCAGCACCCAGACAGAAGACAGAGGTAGCATGGCAGAGGTTATGGCTTCATGTCACCGTTAGTTTAACCGGCACTTTCATCTGGTTAGGCCCCGGCGCCCCAGGACAGAGAAGAGTTTCATTAAACTGTGGGTTTCATAAAATTTGTATCAAATAAAGAAGTGGCCCGTAGCACAACAAGACATGTTTTAGGCAGTTAATAGGACTACTCGCACAAGGGAGGGACAGGTCCTGTGGGATCCATGCCTGGTTCATCTTTATGAAGGTCAGCTTGTCCACGTTGGCTGTGGACAGGCGGCTAGCGCTTGTCAGTAATGACGCCCCCTGCCGTGCTGAATACGCGTTCAGATAAAACGCTGGCCGCCGGGCAGGAAAGCACCTCCAAGGCATAACATGCTAACTCTGGCCACGTGGACAATTTCGAAACCCAGTAGTTGAATGGGGCCGTACCATCCGTCAGGATGTGGAGGGGTGTGCAGACATACTGTTCAACCATGTTAGTGAAATGCTGCCTCCTGCTAACACGTTCCGTATCAGGTGTCGGTGCAGATAGCTGTGGCGTGGAGACAAAACATTTCCACATTTCTGCCATGCTAACCCTGCCCTCAGATGAGCTGGCCGTGACACAGCTGCGTTGGCGACCTCTTGCACACTCTCTGCCTTCACCTTCCACCTGTTCCCTGTGACATGTGGGAATGCTCTCAAGAGCGCCTCTATCAGCGTGCGCTTGTACTCGCGCATCTTACGGTCGCGCTCCAGTTCAGGAATTAAAGTGGGCACATTGTCTTTATACCGGGGATCCAGCAGGGTGGCCACCCAGTAGTCTGCACACGTTAAAACGTGGGTAACTCTGCTGTCGTTGCGCAGGCATTGGAGCATATATTCGCTCATGTGGGCCAGGCTACCCATGGGTAAGGACAAGCTGTCCTCTGTGGGAGGCGTATCGTCATCGTCCACCGTATCCCCCCAGCCACGCACCAGTGATGGGCCTGGGCTGCCACCCCGCTGTGAACTTGCGTCATCCTCGTCCCCCTCCACCTCCTCCTCCTCCTCGTCCTCCAGTACAGTGCCTTGGCTGGCGACTTGTGAACCTGTCCTCTGCTGCTTAAACAAACCTCCCTCTGAGCCACTTCGAACAGACTGGCCCGAAAGTGTTAGAAACGAGCCCTCATCCTCCTCCTCCTCCTCCACCTGGGCCACCTCCTCTAACATCATTGCCCTAAGTGTTTTTCTCAAGGAGACATAGAAGTGGTATTGTAACGCTGATAACAGTGTCATCGCCACTGGCCATGTTGGTGGAGTTACTCGAAACAGCGCAGCAGGGCACACAGGTCTCGCATGGAGGCCCAATCTTTGTGGTGTGAAGTGGTGCTGTTCGGACAGTACGGACTGACGGCGAGCGTGCTGCAGCTGAAACTCCACTATGGCCTGCTGCTGCTGCACAGTCTCTCCAGCATGTGCAAGGTGGAGTTCCACCAGGCGTGGGCACGTCGCTTATGAGGCGGAGTGAGCGGGAAGGCCGAAGTTCCGCTGTAGCGCAGACAGGCGAGCAGCGGCAGGATGTGAACGGCGGAAGCCGCCGCACAGACGGCCCGCACTTTATGCAGCAGCTCTGACATTTTGGGGGTAGTGGTGAATGAACCTCTGCACCCCAAGTTCAGCACATGCGCCAGGCAAGGGATGTGCGTCAAACCGGCTAGTCCCAGAGCTGCCACGAGATTTCGCACCATTATCGCATACCACCAGGCCTGGCTTGAGGCCCACCGGCAGAAACCACTCGTCGGTCTGTTGTTCAATACCCCGCCACAACTCCTGTGCGGTGTGGGGCCTGTCCCCCAAACATATGAGTTTCAGAATGGCCTGCTGACGTTTACCCCGGGCTGTGCTGAAGTTGGTGGTGAAGGTGTGTGGCTGACCGGATGAGCTGGTGGAAGCAGTGGAGGAGGAAGCCGAGTAGGAGGAGGAGGCTACAGGAGGCAGAGAATGATGCCCTGCGATCCTAGGGGGCGGAAGGACGTGCGCCAAGGAACTGTCCGCCGGGGGCCCAGCCGCCACTACATTCATCCAGTGTGCAGTTAGTGAGATATAGCGTCCCTGGCCGTGCTTACTGGTCCACGTATCTGTGGTTAGGTGGACCTTGCCACAAATGGCGTTGCGCAGTGCACACTTGATTTTATCGGACACTTGCATGTGCAGGGAAGGCACGGCTGTCTTGGAGAAGTAGTGGCGGCTGGGAACCACATACTGCGGGACAGCCATGGCCATCAGCTGTTTGAAGCTGTCTGTGTCCACCAGCCGGAATGACAGCATTTCAAAGGCCAGCAGTTTAGAAATGCTGGCGTTCAGGCCAAGGGCTCGAGGGTGACTCGGGGGGAATTTGCGCTTCCTCTCTAAGGTTTGAGATATTGAGAGCTGAACGCTGCTGTGTGATATAGTGGAGACGCTAGTTGACGGTGGCGGTGGTGGTGGTGTCGGTGGCACATCCTCTGTTTGCTGCTCGGCAGGTGGCAACATTCCTCTCGAGGCGGAAGCCGAGGCAGCAGCGGTAGAGGGAGCAGGGGGAGCCTCAGCGAGTGCCTGGTTTTTAAGGTGTGTACCCCACTGCAGTTCATGCTTTGCATGTAGATGCCTGGTCATGCAGGTTGTGCTGAGGTTCAGAACGTTAATGCCTCGCCTCAGGCTCTGATGGCAGAGCGTGCAAGTCACTCGGGTCTTGTCGGTAGGACATTGTTTAAAGAAGTGCCATGCCAGGGAACTCTTTGAAGCTGCCTTTGTGGGGCTGGGTCCCTGTTGGCGATGTCCAGTAGCAGGCGAACTCTGGGGGCGGCGGCTCGTCTGCTTTGGCCCCCTGCTCCCTCTTTGGCTTCGCTGTTGTCTCGGTCTCACCACTACCTCTGAACTGTGAAAGTCATCGCCACGACCTTCAGTCCATGTGGGGTCTAAGACCTCATCGTCCTCTGCATCGTCTTCCACCCAGTCTCCCTCCCTGACCTCCTCCTGTTCAGTCTGCACACTGCAAAAAGACGCGGCAGTGGGCACCTGTGTTTCGTCATCATCAGAGAGTCGGTGACTCTGCTGTGGTGGTATTCCCATGTCCTCTTCATCTGGAGACATAAGTGGTTGTGCGTCAGTGCATGGTATGTCTTCCTCCACTGGGGAAGGGCTAGGTGGACGCCCCTGGGAAACCCTGGAAGCAGAGTCTTCAAACAGAAGAAGAGACTGCTGCATAACTTGTGGCTCAGACCGTTTCCCTGATATGCTTGGGGGTGATGTGACAGACTGATGGGCTTGGTTTTCAGGTGCCACCTGTGCGCTTTCCGCAGAAGACTGGGTGGAAGACCATGTGGTGAACGTGCTGGAAGCACTGTCGGCCACCCAATCGATTAATGCCTGTACCTGCTCAGGCCTTACCATCCTAAGAGCGTCATTGGGCCCCACGAGATATTGCGGTACATTCTGCCGGCTAGTTGAGGGAGTTCGTTCCCTACTGTGTGCGCCTGGGGCCGAACGGCCACGTCCTCTACCAGCAACAGAGGCTCCACGGACACCACCACGACCGCGTCCTCGTCCCTTAATAGTATTTTTCTTCATTGTTGCGATTCAACTCGCACCACAATGAAATATATTATTTTTTATAAGCAAAATCCCCTCACTGGAATACTTTCAGTCTTTTGACTGTATGGATTACAGATGGAATGACTGTTATATGTGAGTACCGCTTTCTTTGACAGATTCTAGTATGGGTACATATATGTTTTCCCAACCCCAGCACATTAGTTTGCTAATTCCAGATGTATGAAACGCAGGCCTAACTGTATCTAGTATATTGAACGCCAGATAAACTAACTTGGCCTTTTTTAAATAAAAAAAAAATTCCCTCACTGAAATACTTTCAGTCTTTTGACTGTATGGATTACAGATGGAATGACTGTTATATGTGAGTACCGCTTTCTTTGACAGATTCTAGTATGGGTACATATATGTTTTCCCAACCCCAGCACATTAGTTTGCTAATTCCAGATGTATGAAACGCAGGCCTAACTGTATCTAGTATATTGAACGCCAGATAAACTAACTTGGCCTTTTTTAAATAAAAAAAAAATTCCCTCACTGGAATACTTTCAGTCTTTTGACTGTATGGATTACAGATGGAATGACTGTTATATGTGAGTACCGCTTTCTTTGACAGATTCTAGTATGGGTACATATATGTTTTCCCAACCCCAGCACATTAGTTTGCTAATTCCAGATGTATGAAACGCAGGCCTAACTGTATCTAGTATATTGAACGCCAGATAAACTAACTTGGCCTTTTTTAAATAAAAAAAAAATTCCCTCACTGGAATACTTTCAGTCTTTTGACTGTATGGATTACAGATGGAATGACTGTTATATGTGAGTACCGCTTTCTTTGACAGATTCTAGTATGGGTACATATATGTTTTCCCAACCCCAGCACATTAGTTTGCTAATTCCAGATGTATGAAACGCAGGCCTAACTGTATCTAGTATATTGAACGCCAGATAAACTAACTTGGCCTTTTTTAAATAAAAAAAAAATTCCCTCACTGGAATACTTTCAGTCTTTTGACTGTATGGATTACAGATGGAATGACTGTTATATGTGAGTACCGCTTTCTTTGACAGATTCTAGTATGGGTACTGTAAGGGATCGCCTCTCATTCGGGGGTCATTCTCACAAGGATCTTCATAACCACTGGGTTTCAGGTCCAAACAGTGCAATTTATTTTACACTCTTCATACACAACATGGCATAAAACAAAAAGCCTGCCCGGCTGGGCTCTACCTAAACATAATAAACATCGTATCCCTAACTCGGCTATACGATAACGTTCCCACATGGAACCAGGTGCGGCTTACCCCAGACATACAGTCCACCAGCCCTCAGGCTGTAACAAATGCAGTACCTTTGGAGGGGGTTGTGGTCTAGCAGTCCTCCTGACTCTGACCTTTCAATGCTTGTTCCTGGGTGTCGCTGAGTCCCCCAAAGTCCAGGCTATTGCATAGCCTCATGGCCCCTCAGCCTTGCCTAGCTGAGACCACACTGACAGAGCCTCACCAGGCCTCTGTCTGCACACTCTCCAGAGTGAGACCCACCCAGGATCCATTAGCAGGATTAAATAGGATCCCTGGACATGAGCATGCCCTAAGTCCCGGACTGGAACCTGGGGAAACAACACCTCAATGTTCACATTGCCACAGTACATATATGTTTTCCCAACCCCAGCACATTAGTTTGCTAATTCCAGATGTATGAAACGCAGGCCTAACTGTATCTAGTATATTGAACGCCAGATAAACTAACTTGGCCTTTTTTAAATAAAAAAAATTCCCTCACTGGAATACTTTCAGTCTTTTGACTGTATGGATTACAGATGGAATGACTGTTATATGTGAGTACCGCTTTCTTTGACAGATTCTAGTATGGGTACATATATGTTTTCCCAACCCCAGCACATTAGTTTGCTAATTCCAGATGTATGAAACGCAGGCCTAACTGTATCTAGTATATTGAACGCCAGATAAACTAACTTGGCCTTTTTTAAATAAATAAAAAATTCCCTCACTGGAATACTTTATGGCTTTTCACTGTATGGATTACAGGTGGACTGGTATTAGTAGGGGTGACACAAGCACACCCAAGTCCCTGATGTAGGATTTCTATGGCACAGACCACTATTACAAGTGATTAATGGACGTTGGGAGAGATTGTGCTGCAGCACTAGTCCCAAGATGGCCGCCGCCTATCAGCCCAGTAACATGTGCCACAAAATGGTCTGCACAACCTTTAAAAAAAATAGCCTTGGACTGTGCTGCTAAATCGCTATTGGTCTGAATCCCAGGTGTAGATGTCTGACTTGTTTGGAGCTTTGGAATGCACACTGTGGCAGCTTCTGCTGCAGCACTACAAGTCGCAAAATGGCGGCCGGCGGTCAGCCCAGGTACATGTGGATGGAAAAATCACTCTGGCCACTCTAAAAATAGCCAATCCCTATCAAAAAAGCAGCTCAGCTGCAGTTGTTCAGATGAATCACAGGTGGAGGAGAGAAATTTGCTTCCAGTTATTCAATTATCCCTGCCTATTCTCGCCCTAGCATCAGCTGCGTCTATCCCTGTTCTATTCACATCGGGAGTGAGCACGTCCCGACGTGCGCACAAGCTTATAAAGAGGCTGAGTCACATGCTGCACTTGGCCAATCACAGCCTTGCCAATAGTAGGCATGGCTGCGATGGCATCTTAGGGCAAGTAGTATGATGCATGTTGATTGGCTGCTTTGCAGCCTTTCAAAATGCGCCAAAATACATGCCGAACGACGAACCCGAACTTTTACGAAAAAGTTCGGGTTCGGGTCCGTGTCACGAACACCCCAAAATTCGGTACGGACCCGAACTATGCTCGAACTGTTCGCTCAACACTACACATTACACATTAGACTTAGAAGTGGCGGTGAATTCGTCAAAGTTATGTAGAGGCCGGCGCCTTTGATTGCTGCTGGTCACACATGCTCGGTCACTCTCCCCATTGCCAGATCTCTGCATAGTGATACTCTACACAGCATCTAAAATACTTTTATTCTGTGTTCAATGCAGAGTTTCTAACAGAAGTAGTCCTCTTCTCTGCAGAAAATGCAGCTCAGTAACATAGGCGTGCAGACGGCTATGCACTTTGACCACCATTAAATGGCAAATATGCTTAATTTTATGATCTTCACAATGAGTATGATAAGTAATGGTGGGACTACCCCTTTAATATTCATTTAGATTTTCCTTCATGTTTTACATAGCATAGTTAAAAAACAAATAAAAGGTTAATCAAGTTCAATCAAGGGATGGTAAGAAATGTGAATGAAGGGATAAGTTGGAAACCAGAAGTCTACACATTTATATAAGCGTTATATTATAATACTATTCTAAGTAAGCATCTAAGGGTACTTTCAAACTTGCGTTGTGAGGATCCGGCAGACAATTCCGTTGCCGAAACTGCCTGCTGGATCCGGAAATCCGTATGCAAACGGATATCATTTGTAGATGGATCCGGATCCGGATCCCCATTTTTAATGGTCTGCGCATGCGCAGACCGGGCAACCAGATCCGGTTTTCTGGACCACTTGGTACCGGATCCGGCATTAATCCGGCATTAATACATTTCAATGGGAATTAATTCCAGATCCCGCATTCCTGCAAGTGTTTCGGAATTTTGGCCGGAGAAAATACCGCAGCATGCTGCAGTATTTTCTCTGGCCAAATACCGTAAAGGGACTGAACTGAAGACATCCTGATGCATACCAAACGGAATGCTTTCTATTCAGAATGCATTAGGATAAAACTGAAGCATTTTTTTCCGATATTGAGCCCCTAGAACGGAACTCAATACCGGAAAAGAATAACGCTAGTGTGAAAGTACCCTAAGCCTTTTTTAAACCATCAACTGTTGCTGCTGTGACCACCTCCTGAGGTAGACTAACCCACAGATTCAGAGCTTTTATGCTCAGGAAAACATGTTGCCTCTGCAGACTTTACTTTTTCTTCTCCGGATGAAGGTAGTGCCCCCTTTTCGTTTGAAGGGATTTTACCTGGAGCAAATTTTCACCATAATTTTTTTGTATGGACTATTTATATATATACAAGTTAATCATGTCCCCCTTAGAATCCTCTTCTCAAGACTAAATAAATATAATTCATTTAACCTTTCCTCATAACTTATCAGTTTAGTCACCTTCTTTGTACTTTCTCCAGCTCTAGGGCACCCTTTCAATGAACTGGAGCTCAGAACTCAACTGCGTATTTCAGATGAGGTCACACTAATGTTTTGTAAAGTTTTAATATTATGTCCCATGAGTCCATTTCACTTTTAATACATAGCATTATTCTGCTGGACTTAGAAGCAGCTGCTAATCCTGTAACGGTCGCGTACACACACACACAGGGGGAAGGGAAGTGACAACTGCGCTCCACCCTTACCCCTGGCCCTGCCTACTTGCCTCGCGAGTCCTAATGACAGGGGACAACTGGACGGCAATCCCTAACTTGGAGTAAGTGCAGGGATGACAGACAGACAAACAACAGGACGTGAACGGACCGAGTCAATACCAGGAAAGCTGCAAAGTACAAATGGAGCAAGCAGAGAATTATCAGGAGAAGCCGGAGTCATAAATACCAGGAGAGCAGAGAAGTACAAGAGGAGTCCTAAGAGAGTAGTCAGGTGGGAGCCGAGGTCACAATACCAGGACGGATGCGCAGTACAGGAGGATCAGGCAAAAGGATGGTCAAGGAACAGGATCAGGTAAGTATTCAGCAGTCCAACAAATACCAGGAACCTAGAAATTAACAGGCAACCTGTAGCCAGCAGGCTGCCTGTATTTATAGTGGGGAGTGAGGGTCATGTGACGTGGCCAGCGTCACATGACCGACAGACCAACCAGTCGAGCACCGAGTGATCAGCTCGGCGCTCAAGGCAGACTTAGGAGCAAGGAGCCACCCAGCTAGTAAAGCCGCCCTGGGAATGAGGTCAAACACAGAACCTCATTCCAAAAGCTAAGCAACAGTTCTGCGGGCAATGGGGGACCGAGTGCACCTTCGGAATCCCGTGACAGTACCCCCCCTTTTACAAGGGGCCACCGGACCCAAGACTTCAGGCGATGGCTTTTCAGGGTGTTCTAAATGAAATTTACGAACAAGTCTAGGAGCATGAACCTCCCTGGCAGGTACCCAAGATCTCTCTTCAGGTCCATACCCCTTCCAGTGAATCAGGTACTGCAAGGAATTACGCACCTTCCTGACATCCACTATTTTAGACACCACATACTCGACAGCATCATTAACAAGAACTGGCGGAGGCGAGGCTTTTGATGGTACTACCGGTTCAAAATATTTTTTAAGCAGAGATTTATGGAACACATTATGAATGTGGAATGACTCAGGCAGCTCCAACCTAAAAGATACCGGCAAATTTTTTAGAAGTTACCTTGAGAGATAGATTCTTGGAGGACAACCATACTTTATCCCCAACCTGAAAGTTTACCCCCCTTGAACGTCTCCTATCGGCCTTGAGTTTTTGAGAACATTGAGCCTTTTCTAGGTTCGATTGAACCCGGGCCCAAACTCTGCACAGTTCGGAGGAGAGTTTATCAGCTTCAGGGTTAGAGGAGAAGACGGACGACCCAGAATGAAAACGGGGATGAAAACCATGGTTACAAAAGAAAGGGGAGACCCCAGCAGAAGAATTGACACGGTTATTCAGAGCAAATTCAGCCAATGGAAGGAATTTGACCCATAATTGCTGGTCATCAGCAACATACAACCTCAGGAATTGTTCCACAGACTGATTAAGGCGTTCAGTCTGCCCATTACTCTCAGGATGGTAGACGGAAGAAAAAGACAACAAAATTTTACATCTTTGACAGAAGGCTCTCCAGAATTTGGACACAAACTGCACACCCCTGTCCGAAACAATATTTTCCGGGATACCATGCAATCGAACAATTTCTTTCACAAAAATAGACGCCAGGGTTTTGGCATTCGGGAGTTTAGACAGGGGAATGAAATGGACAATCTTGCTAAACCTATCCACCACTACCCACACTACAGTCTTACCCTCCGCCAGCGTTAGGTCAGTTATAAAGTCCATCGAGATATGGGACCAGGGTCTACTGGGAATGGGTAGGGGTCGTAGGTTACCAGCAGGGCGAGTCCTAGGTGTCTTGGACCTGGCACAAACCTCACAGGCTGACACATAGGACTTGACATCCCTAGTTAGAGTGGGCCACCAATAAGATCTAGAAACCAGATCCTTAGTGCCCTCAACACCCGGATGTCCACAAAAGGCAGAATCGTGACACTCACCCAACAGCTGGAGACGAAATTGTACGGGAACAAACAACTTATCTGTTGGGGTGGATACCGGTGCCAGATGTTGTTCTGACCTAATGCGAGCCGAGATATCCTGGGTAAGAGCTGCTAAGAAGATTTTTGCTGGTAGGATGGATTCAGGTGGTACCTCAGTAGGTTGAAAAGCCTGGAAGCTCCAAGATAATGCGTCCGCCTTCACATTTTTACTTCCCGGCCTGAACGTGATGGAAAAATCAAAACGAGTAAAAAACAGAGCCCATCTGGCTTGACGGGGATTCAACCTCTTAGCAGACTCGAGAAACATAAGGTTTTTATGGTCAGTGACAACAGTTACACAATGCCTTGCCCCCTCCAGGAAATGCCTCCACTCCTCAAATGCCCATTTAATGGCCAGCAGCTCCCTATTCCCTATGTCGTAGTTTCTCTCCGTGAGAGAGAATTTCCTGGAGAAGAAGGCACATGGTCTCAGATTAGTGAGGCTGGCAGGACCTTGTGAAAGGACTGCTCCTGCGCCGTCCTCGGACGCATCCACCTCCACAATCAAAGGTTTCTCCTGATCAGGCTGGATCAGAATGGGAGCGCTACTGAATGCCTTTTTTAATTTTTCAAATGAAGAAATGGCCTCAGTAGACCAATTCTCCAAATCCGCCCCTTTCTTAGTAAGGTCGGTCAACAGTTTAGCAATTACGGAAAAATTCATAATAAATTTACGATAGTAATTGGCGAAACCTAAGAACCGTTGTAAGGCCTTTAAGGATGAAGGTCTTACCCATTCCTTAATTGCTAGTACCTTACCAGGATCCATCTTGAAGGCGTAAGGAGTCAGAACATGCCCTAGAAACAGAATCTCCTGCACACCAAAGACACATTTCTCTTGTTTAGCGGATAGCTGATTCTCCCTCAACACCTCTAATACTTGTCTAACATGAGACACATGGGATTCGAAGTCAGGAGAGAATATCAAAATGTCGTCAAGATAGACAATAACAAATTTACCTAAGAATTCCCTAAGAATGTCATTCATGAAGTTTTGGAACACAGCTGGGGCATTGCTGAGTCCAAAAGGCATCACCTGATATTCAAAGTGTCCTACCGGAGTATTGAACGCTGTCTTCCATTCGTCTCCCTCCTTGATTCGGATTAGATTGTATGCCCCTTTCAGGTCAATTTTAGAAAACCAGGTTGCCCCTAGGACCTGGTTAAATAAATCAGGAATCAATGGGAGGGAGTATCTATTCTGGACAGTGATTTTATTTAATCTCCGGTAATCGATACATGGCCTAAGACCACCATCTTTTTTCTTAACGAAGAAAAACCCCGCCCCCATAGGAGAGACAGAAGGTCTAATATGCCCTTTACCAAGGCTCTCCTTAATATAATCTTCCATGGCCTTGCGTTCGGGCATAGAAAGATTATAAATTCGTCCTTTAGGAAACTTGGCCCCCTCTACTAGCTCTATGGTACAATCATAAGGTCTATGGGGGGGTAGAACCTCTGGGGTTGGTGATGAGAATACATCAGAATATTCTCTAACAACAGAGGGTAAAGTATCAGACTTTACTGAGACCCCAGCCTGTACCACGGACAGGCACGAGTCACACTTAGGCCCCCATCTCACCAACTCCCCATTGGACCAATCTATAGTGGGGTTATGTAGTCGGAGCCAAGGCAACCCTAGTACCACCTCAGCAGGTAGGTTCTCCAGGACTAGAAGCGAACATCTCTCTGAGTGGCACACACCCACGGTTAGAGAAATCTCCGAGGTACATAAGCTCACCGTACCACCAATAAGAGGAGTAGCATCAATAGCCATGACATGGATAGGAGTTGTTAAGGCAAACATAGGAATACCCAATCTAACAGCATACTCAGAGTCAATAAAGCTAGCCGCTGAGCCAGAATCAATAAAGGCCTTACCCGCCCATTTATCTACTCCCAGAGAAATCGTAATGGGTACCGAAAGCTTACATTTAGAAAATTCAGGGTGTACCTGGTCTTTAGGTTGCCTTGCCTTAGGAGACTTGACAGAGAGGACCTTCTTAGGACACTGGTTGATCCAATGGTCAGAATCTCCACAGTAAAAGCATTCTCCACGTCTGCGGCGAAGATTCCCTCGGGTCATGCCAACCTGCATGGGTTCCTCGGTGGAGACCTCAGCATTGTCTCTGGGATAGGCCTCTGGCTGGACCACCATCTGGGAAGAGAACTGTTGTTCCTGTCGTCTCTCTCTAACCCGTCGGTCAAGTCGGACAACAAGGGTCATCATCTCCTCTAAGGTCTCTGGAAGTTGATAACTGATCAGAAGATCCTTTAATTTATCAGACAGACCTGACCTGAACTGACTCTTCAGGGCTGGTTCGTTCCATCCTGAGGGGACACACCACTTTCTGAATTGGGTGAAATAATCCTCCGCTGGTAAATTGCCCTGAACCAGTGCCTTTAGAGCCGTCTCGGCTTCTAGAGCCCTGTCTGGTCCATCATAGAGGGTACCTAGGGCCTGAAAGAACCCCTCCACAGAATATAAACAACTGGCGCCAGCAGGTAAAGAGAACGCCCAGTCCTGGGGATCACCCTGTAATCGGGAAATGATAATGCCCACGCGTTGACTCTCGGGGCCAGAGGACACGGGGCGCAAACGGAAGTAAAGTTTACAACTCTCCTTAAAGGAGAGAAACTTCTTCCGGTCTCCAGAAAAGGTTTCTGGGAGCTTAATCTGGGGCTCAAAATGCGGACTGGAGGCCTGAGGAGTGGAAGAGCCTTGCCCTAACTCAAAAGAGCTGAGTTTTTCCCCTAACTCCTGCACCATCTGCGTCAGATTAGAGACATAGTCAGTCAGGGTCACCAGAGGATTCATAATACAGTGGTTATTGGGCCTGTTAATCTGTAACGGTCGCGTACACACACACACAGGGGGAAGGGAAGTGACAACTGCGCTCCACCCTTACCCCTGGCCCTGCCTACTTGCCTCGCGAGTCCTAATGACAGGGGACAACTGGACGGCAATCCCTAACTTGGAGTAAGTGCAGGGATGACAGACAGACAAACAACAGGACGTGAACGGACCGAGTCAATACCAGGAAAGCTGCAAAGTACAAATGGAGCAAGCAGAGAATTGTCAGGAGAAGCCGGGGTCATAAATACCAGGAGAGCAGAGAAGTACAAGAGGAGTCCTAAGAGAGTAGTCAGGTGGGAGCCGAGGTCACAATACCAGGACGGATGCGCAGTACAGGAGGATCAGGCAAAAGGATGGTCAAGGAACAGGATCAGGTAAGTATTCAGCAGTCCAACAAATACCAGGAACCTAGAAATTAACAGGCAACCTGTAGCCAGCAGGCTGCCTGTATTTATAGTGGGGAGTGAGGGTCATGTGACGTGGCCAGCGTCACATGACCGACAGACCAACCAGTCGAGCACCGAGTGATCAGCTCGGCGCTCAAGGCAGACTTAGGAGCAAGGAGCCACCCAGCTAGTAAAGCCGCCCTGGGAATGAGGTCAAACACAGAACCTCATTCCAAAAGCTAAGCAACAGTTCTGCGGGCAATGGGGGACCGAGTGCACCTTCGGAACCCCGTGACAAATCCACTCTGTAACTTAAATAGATTTGGCTTGCGGCTACCCCTAAGTGTGTTATCAAAGTGCCCTCCATGATTTTCACTCTTTAACCACTGTACAGGAACCACCAGGTCCCTACCTCTTGGAGTTGTCTCTGTTCAAGTAACCATTGCTAATGGGGGTCAAGAGATAGCAGTGTGGAGCACCAAGGGATCAG
This sequence comes from Bufo bufo, assembly GCF_905171765.1. Lineage (NCBI taxonomy): Eukaryota > Metazoa > Chordata > Amphibia > Anura > Bufonidae > Bufo > Bufo bufo. Next base: position 410,296,832 of record NC_053393.1, on the reverse strand, counting down.
GCAAAACCATTGTTGGGGACAGACAGAGAGCGGGCAACTCAGGGTCAGAATGGCGATCAGGCAGAGTTCAGGTCAGGCAGTGAAGGGTAAAATTTGTGAAACAAGCAGAAGTCAGTACACAGGCAGATAAAAGTACAAGCAGCAGACCTTTGTAGGAACTAGAACCTATTGCTCAGGAACATTCCCACAAGAGAAGGTGCATTAAGTAACCCACGGTGCCCAGCCATTGTCTGTGGAAGATTGTAGTGCACGTGCACTGGTCCTTTAAGAGCTGAAGGAGTGCACACGCCCTACAGGCACAGCAGAAGCAGTCCTCATCCTGTGTGGAGGAGAGTGCAGCTGACAGCACTACTTTGGCAGCTGGGCTCTTTGGGTAGGAGGAGGGAAATGCTAGCAGTTCCAGGCTGCCAGCAAACAAGAGTGTTGGATTGGGTAGGAGACGTGGCTGCTGTGCTCACTGGGAGAAGAGGAGTGGCAGTGGGCATGGACCACCGGTATAACAGTATCCCCCTAATGCCCTCTCGTCGTTAAACTGAACTAGCGTGGATAGTTTCTTAGAAGGGCTGCTGCAATGCAAATATAAATGTTCTCAACGGGCTCCCAGGATCTCTTTTTAGGACCAAAACCCTTACAGTCCACCAGAAAGTTTTACCTCTAGTTTTGTTCATGTTCAGAATATCGGTAACCTCATACTCATTCTCTGCTCCAATAGGAGTTGGAGCAGAGACGGAACAGCTGCAGTGTGGTTAATTACATCTGGCTTGAGGAGGGAAACCTGAAAACAATTAGGAATTCGTAAAGAGGCAGGCAGTCATAACTTGTAACTGATGGCATTCAACCGTGTTAACTCCTCAAAAGGACTAATAAAACACAATGCCAACTTATACAAGGACACTTTGATTCTGATGTTTTTGAAGCCATATCTTGTGCCCAGGAGAAAATTATGACGGAGACCTTTTCATGTGAACAGAATCATGTAGCAGGGAAGCTTGAGTCTCTTGCCAGGCATAGTCACGGAGAGTGGACTCAGCTGCTTGAACTTTTGATGAAACAGGTATCGGAAGGGGAATCCGCCATAATAATGTTTTGCTATACATAATGTTATGTTCTTGTGATCCATATAGATAATAACGGGATGGCAGGCACCCTCTAGCAGATGACACCAATACTTCAAGTCTAACTTAATTGTGAGCAGTTGTCTGTCCCCAATGAAAGAATTTTTCTCTGGAAGAGGACTTTGAAAAAAAATGCAGGTAATCATCTCACCAGAGATAACATTTTATGTAATGACAGCTCCCACAGTAAATGATTTCACCACTAGAAAGACCAGTTGAATATATCTGGACTGTGGAGAATGGATGTAGAAGAGAAGGCCTTCTAGAGGGACTGAGGTGCAGACACGGCCACTGATGTCCATTCCCTTGTAGTCATGCCATTTCAGGTAACAGAGAAGCAGGAAATAAATTGTCAATAGTAATTGGCAAAGTGTAGGAACCATTGGAAGTCTAGTAAACCTGTAGGATGAGGCCAATCCAGAACTGCAGACGGCTTCTCTGGGTTAATCTAAATACCACAGTAAGAGAAAAGGTAACCCAGGAAGGGTAGGGAAATTTGCTTGAAAAGGCACTTGTCAAACTTGGCATACAATTTAAAGGATGGTATGGACATGTTTCCGGTGTCTAGGCAGCTCAAAAGAGGAGATTAAGTTGTCGTCTAGGTATACCACGACACAGATATTGAGTAGTTCACTGAAGACATTGTTAATGAATTCATTGAACAGACCAAAGGCCAGAGTGTATTTGTTTTTCACTGTGATCATATTCAGACCACAGTAATGGATACATATCTGAAAACCATCCTTTTTCTTAATGAAGAAGAAACCAGCTCCTGCTGGTGAGGAGCACTTATGAATGAAACCTCTTTCTTTCACATACTGTAATCATACAGTACATATGTAATACCCCAGAGTGGTGTTACCACTCCTGCACCCTTCTACTGTCTTTAATGGTCTAACACAAATGTCATCTGTGTAATTCTGTTCCAGGTTCACCTCAATGTGCATCTATAATATTGTTGTGAGCCAGAGAGTTGTAACACTAGTGTCAGGGAGATCATTAAACTTCAAAAAATCTTGTAAAGTAGCTGTAATCTGTTTAACTCTTTCAGGACATTTCAGTAGGTAAGTGTTCAATCTCCATTGCGGAGGCGGTAGATTGGGGAGACCATCCTCAATAACAATGCTAACTGGGGCATGATCCAACCATGTCGCTCCCCCAATGTCAGACCTTGCGACCCTATGCAGAAGGCTTTTGGAAACTAGAATATAATCAATTCGAGACTGAGAAAAGTGCGTAGTAGATATAAACGTGAAATCTCGCTTCTCACTGTGCTGATACCGCCAGATATCATGAAAGGCAGACTCATAGAGGGTTGTTTGTAGGTCTGCGCGACGGCTCCCTTGTGTGGACTTACAATCTAGTGCTGCATTGATCGGAATGTTAAAGTCTCCTCCTATTACTACCTCCCCCACCGCTATTTTCTCTACTTTGTTAAACAGCCTCCTGCAGAAGGCCACCTGTCCGACATTGGGGGTGTAAACAGACACCAAGGTATATGGTCTACCATCTAGGGTGCATAGAACAATAACATATCTCCCAGCGGAATCAGTCATACATTTCTGTAGGGAAAAGGCAACTGCAGACTTTACACCAATGAGTACCCCTGCTTTCCTCTTTTTCTTTGTGTGGGAATGGTGAATCACAGGGAAACTCTTATGTTTACATCTGAACGCATCTTTTTCCAGTGGGTGCGATTCTTGAACAAAGAGCACATCACAATTGGCTTTAAGGGCTTCTGACCATAGCTGCGTGCGTCTATATGGGGAGTTTAGCCCACGCACATTAATAGATAAGAATTTTAACCCCATTGTTTATGCGTAGAATCTCCCTGTGACACACCGCGCTACACCTCTGTGCACAAGCCCGCCAAAATGGAGACCCAGCAAGCACATGTAACATACAGTATAAGTATAGGAACCAACAAAAAAGGAAAATCAAACACATGTAGAAAGGAAATTAAAGTGAAATATAGTATGGTCATCAAGGCGTAACAAGCCCGACCAAAAATTAACGGTCAATAGACCAAAGAGAACAAGTTCAGTCAGGGCAGAGAACTAAAGCTCCCCGCTACGGACCAACATCAAACAAATTTGAATAGTCATCCGGCTACTCCCTGCTGGAGTAAACTCACATATCAGGCTACGTCCCATTCCGGAGGGATCCTGTCTGGACGCGGTGCAGCTTCCTTTGCCCGGAGATAGTCCCCGCAGATGAAGCCCCAATCGGTTAGATGATGAGTCGCCACCTGTTGTGAGTTGAAGACTTGCAGGCCTCCATTATACGTGACCAACAGCTTCACTGGGAAACCCCAGTGATATTTTATTTGTTGCTGTCTCAGTACAGCAGTGATCGACGCGAATTCTTTTCACTTTGCAAGCGTAGCTGCGGAGAGATCCGTGTATACCGCTATACTTTTAAAGTCCTCCGTTGGGGTCGGGTTCTGCCTCAGGACTCTCAGGAACGCTTCTTTAATAGTGTAGAAATGGATCCTGGCAATAACATCGAGTGGAAGAGCTGAATCAAGGCCTTTAGGCTTAGGCACTCTGTGTATACGATCTATGATCAAGTCCCTTTCTGTGGACTCAGGCAATGCTGCTTTAATAAGCTGCTGCAGAAGATGTTCCAACTCGTTTGCTTCAACAGACTCAGGGATCCCGCGGATTCTGACATTGTTCCGCCTGTGTCTGTCCTCCAGGTCTTGTAGTTTAGCTGCTAGTTTGGCAACATCATCTTCTATAGCCTCATGGGCATCGATAAGGGTGTTGTGAGAGGTAGCGAATTCAGCCATTTTGACCTCCAGATGTGACGTGCGTTCACCAATGCTCTGGATGTCTTTTCTGAGATCAGAAGCCCCAACATATCCTCCTTCATAGAGGCACGTAGATTGTCCAGCATGGAGCGCATAATGTCCGCTGTAAGCTGGCCAAGTTCAAGTGTTTCCCGCTCAGGACCGCGCTTGGTAGCAGGGCTGTGCGTGGTTAGAAATGGCGTTCCTGCCAGAGAAGTCAGCGTACAAGCCGGAGGTGGGGTCCCCCTTAGGCCAGACTTTGCTGGTGTTGTTTTACCGAAGAATTCGGTCAGCTTTGCTGGGGCAGGACGCCTCCTGACCTTCCCCATGTCTGGATATCCCTATAGGGCTGCAATTGGCAAAGTTAGGATGCCGGAGTAGTTGCTGTGAGCCTCTTTTAAGATGTTATGTCTGGAGCAGATGCGCTATGCGACTGGCGCCATCAGCGTGCAGGCCACGCCCCCCATCTATAAAATTGCTATGTAACTGTTTATTACATGTAATGTGCCTGGTTCACCAGTAGGTGGCAGTGCAAATGGCAGAGCTATAGTTAGACAGAATGGAACTCACCATTCCATTCTCTCCCCTTTGGGCAGAAGTGGTCCAGTCCTGCTGGCTACCAGAGGGAGGTGTGGCAGTTCTAGTTCTTGTTCCTGTTTAGACTCCATGTTGGAGCTGACAGGACAGTAACCTATTCCTTGGCTGAAGCTAAATCAGACTACAGAGTAGAGTGCAGCATAAATAAGGAATCAAAGTTACTAAGCTAGCTTGTCAGCACAGCAGAGAGAAAGGGATAAAGCAAAGTTGAGTTTTCCTGCCAGTTTATGCTAAAGCCTGCTGGAACCAAGACAAAGCCTGAAAACTGTTTGGATAAATGTTTATTCAAGTAAAGCTGTCATTTAACTTCATCTCAAGGTCTGGACTTGAGGTATTGCTTCAAATCTCTCAATTTTTCCCCCTTTTTATTGCTTCAGAGCCAATTCTGATGCAAAATAGGGACCATGTCATACAGGCCTTACAGCTGCTAAATAGACAGGATCCATTGTGTGTCAAATTTTTTCTTCCTTCTGACAGATCAGAAGAAGGGTCAAATAAATGATAATGTCAACCAGGCCAAAAAATATTGGCTCAATCATGGAGTGGGGTGGGGACAGCATGAGAACTGCACAGAGTGGCCAAATGACATAGTGTTGAGGTGGCAGCAGCATGAGGAGGTCACAGAGTGGTGAGATGGCAGCAGCATGAAGAGACCACAGAGTGGCCCAGTGACATAGTGTTGAGGTAGCAGCAGCATGAGGAGACCACAGTGCTGATGTGGCAGCAGCATGAGGAGGCCACAGAGTGGTGAGATGGCAGCAGCATGAGGAGACCACAGAGTGGCCCAGTAACATAGTGGTGAGATGGCAGCAGCATGATGATACCACAGAGTAGTGATGTGGCAGCAGCATGAGAAGACCACAGAGTGGTGAGGTGGCAGCAGCATGAGGAGACAACAGAGTGGCCCAGTGACATACTTTTGAGGTGACAGCAGCAATGAGGATACCACAGAGTGCTTAGGTGGCAGCAGCATGAGGAGACCACAGAGTGGCCCAGTAACATAGTGTTGAGGTAGCATCCGCATGAGGAGACCACAGAATGGTGAGGTGGCAGCAGCATGAGGAGACCATAGAATGGCCCAATGACATAGTGTTGAGGTGGAAGCAGCATAAGGAGACCACAGAGTGCTTAGGTGGCAGCAGCATGAGGAGACCACAGAGTGGCCCAGTGACATAGTGGTGAGGTGGCAGCAGCATGAGGAGACCACAGAGTGCTGAGGTGGCAGCAGCATGTGGAGACCACAGAGTGGCTCAGTGACATAGTGTTGAGGTGGCAGCAACATGAGGAGACCACAGAGTGGCCCAGTGACATAGTGGTGAGGTGGCAGCAGCATAAGGAAACCGCAGAGTGGTGAGGTGGAAGCAGCATGAGGAGACCACATCTTGGGTATCTGTGCAAAAACGCCCATAGTATAAAAATATCTTCTCCATACAGCAAACGCCAAAAAAAAGAAAGCTTCAAAATTGCTGATTCCCCATTTTTGGTCGCTTGATTTTCTACCAAAAATTAAATAATAAGTGATCAAAAAGTGTTACACACCCCCAGAAATGTATCAATAAAAAGGGGATTAGGGGGTCAAAATATGGCGATGAAAAAATAAAACAAATTTTTGTCCAACTTTATTATCGCAATAAAACTATACATATAAGTATCATTGGATTCGTACTGACCTGTAGAATGAAAGTAAACTTGAAAACTGTGGCGGAATTGCTTTTTTTTTTTTCAATTTCACCCCATTTGAATTTTTTTCCCACTTCCCACTACATTATATGAAATATTGGATGGTGGTGTTGGAAAGTACAACTTATCCCGCAAAAACAAGCCCTTATATGGCTGATAAAATGGAAAAGTAAAAGTTATGGCTCTGGGAAGGCAGAGAGGGCAAAACAAAAATGCAAAAACAAAATAACCGCCGGAGTAGAAGGGGTTAATCAAGAAAATCTGTTAACTTTTTTTTTTTTTTAGATATTATGTATTTATGTGTGTCAGGGTTTTTTAGCATATTGCTTGGAAGATGCCAAGAAATGTGCAGCAGGAACAAGGCACACCTTGAAAGTACATCCCACTAAAAGAGAATAACTGCCAAAGACTTGAATTTGTATCCTTCAAAATTCCTTTAATAAAAGGGAATTAGTGAAGAATCAAAGTAGAAAAAGAAAAGAACTTGCAACTAATGGCCATCTTGGGTGAACAATAAGTATAGGATATATTTTACAGTGATCTTCTAAAACAGCCTACATTTAGGTTTGTCTGTAATGTTGTTACTGAATAGTGTTCTAACAATTTTTGCTTCCAGAAAACCATAAGCTGTTGTTAGATGTTGTTAAAACGAGTTTACCCAAGACAGCAGTTGTCACGCTAACCTGATTTTCTTTTATGAGGAGGTGAGTAAAAGCCTAGACAAAGAGGTGACCTTGGATACAGTGTTCTTGAACTTTGCAAAGACATTTGATACTGTCTCTTATAGACTATTAATAGTTAAATTAAGGTCTATAGGCTTAGAAAGTATAATTTGTAATTGGATTGAAAACTAGCTGAAGGACTATGTCGAGTGTTCTATTCTAAATAGTCCTCTGTTATAAGTGATGTACCCCAAGGTTCAGTGCCGGATCTGCTATTAATAACTTATTTGTTAATGATATAAAGGACGGAATTAATAGCACTGTTTCTATTTTTGCAGAATAAACAAAACTGTGTTCCACTGTACAGTCTATGGAGGATGCCCATAGATTACAAGCTTATTTAGACATACTTCGTTTTTGGGCATCCACTTGGCAAATGAGATTCAGTGTGGATAAATAAAATTATGCATCTCAGTACTATTAACCCCTTCCCGGCTGCCATACGGCTATATACGTGCTATCTGCATATGCCCCGTGCAGCTAGAACGTATATACACGTGCTGGCAGCGCTTTAATCCCAGCGCTGATCAGTGCTGGGATTAAAGCTCTTGCTCCTGCAATCTAACAGGAGCAGTTCGGATCGCCTGGCTTGACTGACCGCAGCAGGGACCCTGAGGAGAAGACAGGAGATGTTTATTACCGCTTCTGTCTTCTCCTGTTCCAGCAGGAGGACAGCACTGCACGAGCGCAGGGGGGAGGAAGCAGGAAGCGGCGGAGCTGCTTCCTCTGTTAGTTCCGGCGGCCACGTGACCGCCGGGGGTGTCTGGAGCAGGGGCAGGAGCAGAGCTGCAGGGTATAAGGAGTCCCTGATCATCTCTGCCTGTGTGTCATGCCCCCACAGGGGGCTGTTTTCCCCTGTAACTGGGGCTCCTGTGGATGCCCCAGTTACAGTGGAAACAGTGAAAAAAAAGTAAAAAAAAAAAAAAAAGTCAGTGTCCTCCAGAGGTCTTTTAATGACCTCCTGGGGGACAGATTATGTGGCAATTTTTTTTCTTTTAAATCTAATTAATAAAAAAAATTATAAAAAAAAACAACAAATATTAAAAAGGCATCGCTAAACAGAACCGTCACCATAGTCGCCCCGTTCTCTCAAACCTATACATGTTATATATGAAGACGATCGTCACAAAATTGGTAACCCATTGCAATAATACATTTTTGACTCAGTTTTAATATTTAAGAAATAAAAAGCTATAATTAAAAAAAAAAACTTTTTAATAATAATAATTAGCAGTTTTCCTCTAAATTAAACCTAAAAAAAGAAAAAAACTCAAAAAAAAAACATTCTTGTAGTCAAACCAATAAAAAAGCTACGGTCACTAAACCACCAGGTGCACAAAATTACAAAGTTGCCTGGACATTCAGGCCTTTTTGGGCCTGGTCATGAAAGGGTTAATATACATGCAACATATGTCCTAGGTCAGGGCTGGCCAACCTGAGGCTCTCCAGCTGTTGCAAAACTACAACTCCCAGCATGCCTAGACTGCTTACAGCTATCAGCCTACAGCAGGGCATGGTGGGAAATGTAGTTTTACAACAGCTGGAGAGCCGCAGGTTGGCCAGCCCTGTCCTAGGTGAAGTACCACTGGGAGAGTCTCTTGTTCAGAAGGATCTTGGTGCACTTGTAGATCATAGACTAAATGAAAGCATGCAATGTCAATCCACATCTTCTAAGGCCAGCAGAATACTGTATATTAAAAGTGGAATGGACTCACAGGGCAAGGATATAATATTACCACTTTACAAAGCATTGCTACACCTGCATCTGAAATATGCAGTTCAGTTCTGGGTACTAGTTCATCGAAAGGATGCCCTGGAGCTGGAAGAGTACAAAGAAGGGTGACTAAACTGATAAGGAGCTTGGTGGGTCTTGTTGATGAGAAAATATTTAGTGTTGAGAACAGGTGTTGAAGGGGTGAAATGGACCATACAATAAATATGTTAAAAAGCTGTTCAATGTAAAGTCCCCACAAAAGACAATGGGGCACTGTCTCCGTCTGGTGAAAAAAAATTCAGTCTCCAGAGACGAGAAATCATAAGAACTGTGAATCTGTGGAATGGTCTACCTCAGGAAGTGGTAAATCCAGGAACAGTGGAATACAGGTGTACTGAATGGAGTGGCCTTCTTTGCATAAAAATAAAAATAATAATTTCTCAGGATTAGAGAACTGGATTTTCATAAGCAAGGTATAGTTAGGTTTCAAGCATACTGCCATGTAGGGTAGGTGACCCGAAACATATATGTTATTCTTAGCATGTACACTCATTGACAAAAAAAAAAATAACACCAAAAAGTAGTAGTTGGAATTGAATTAAATCTTATATGCAAGGGTGGACTGGCCATAGACCCTACAAGAAAGTTTCCTGGTGGGCCAATGGCCAAGGGGCCACCCAAGTTCTCCTCTCTGTTGCTGGCCAGGTACATAATGAGCTCTCAGTGGAAATTAATATTGTCAGAATCAGGTACTCATGTACCTGGCCAGTGCACATACCCTCCTGAATTCAACAGTTGTGGCCCGCATCTCACTAAGCCCCCTGCATGATATCTTATACAAAACAACTGGAGGAGAACAAAAAATAGCAGGTATTGATGGCCACCATAGAGGGGCAGCTTTAGGGGCAATATATATTGTGCTGCACTGTGGTGTATGGTTCTGTTGGGATGGTAGTTTTCGCAATTATATCGCTGTTCCCTCCTATTTGTGTTGCCCCGCCTTCTGCCAATTTGGGCCCGCCTACAACATGGAGCTGCTTTTTCTTTTTTTTTTTCCAGGGCCACTTTAAGTTTCCAGTCCGCCCCTGCTTATATCTGTGAATGTAATGATAATATGTGTACGTGTGAAAGAGTAAAAGAATACGTTTATTTGGGAAAACGTTATAAGCCTTTTTCTTTCTTTTATATGTTTGCAGGCTACATTTTGGTTTACACAGGTCCTAAAATACCCCCTTAAATGACTCCTTTGAAAACTACACCCCTCAAGGTATTTTTTCAGGGGTTCAGCAATTATGATGGCACCTGTCTCTCTTTTTCAAGGAACTAATTGAATGCACACCTGAAATATTAAAATGTTGTTTTTCCCCTCAGAAGTCTTTTTGGGCAATATTTCTTAGACACAAAGTGTAAACTGGAGAAACCGCCTCAGGCTCTGCCATGTATCCAAACAGCAGATGAGGTCCACTTTTGGGGTATTTCTGAACTTAAGAGAAATAACCCAATACATGTTGTGATGCTTTTCTCCACTTGTATGCTCTGTGTCTGATTTTGATTGTTTTGATTGGCACACAATACAGAGCTTTTTTACAGCTGCAGATGCAGTTTAAAGGTAACCTGTCATGTGGATATTTGATTATAATCTAACTAATTATATACAATCATTAAATACTGAAAAGTACTTTAGATGTATTCACTTACTGGTGTGACAGATGGTTACCTCATAATATACACACAAAGATGCCACAGGCTGCATGCTAATGAGCTGATTTGAGTCCAGAGTTTTTTTTAATTCTGAGAAAATAGCCACTCCCCTGCCCACCTGCTGCTGATTCATATGGAAAAAAAACTGTCAATCAGCAGCAGGTGGGCGGGGAGAGTCAGGAGCTCATGAATATTCAGGACTCAACATTATGAGCTGGAGCTTTTCAATACAAGATGTTGGCAGATTGACTGGGTCAATAAAAGAAAGTGACCCAGCATTTTGCTAAGAGAATCAGTCACTTATTTATGTTGCCCTTAGTTAGCGCACCATAAAACTGGTGACAGGTTCCCTTTAAACAGTGCAGGTATACCATGTGACCGCAGCGGGATGAGCCGCTAGAGCCGCCCACACTAGTTTAAAAATCATCTACAGAGTCCTTGGAGACAGAGACAAAATTCAGCTGGCAACATGCAGTGGATTACAAGTTTAGGGGCTACAACAGATGATCTTTGGACATAATTTATGCAGGGAAAAGAACGGAATTGGTCAATGAAGTATATTAGTAAGTTTTAACTATGCACTGACATAGTCTATCTGAGGGGGAAAAAGGATAGTTACTCTTTAAATATTCAATTTGCTGCAGTAAGCATAGCTTCGGTTATTATACATCAGGCAGCTTTTTGCATGGTTATTACAGGTAATTCATGCTGCTTTCTCTATCCCATGTCATTAATTTCACCTTTGCAAATATTTCCATCTTTACAAGTTCGAACTCCTGCTGTTATCTAGACAGCTTGTGACTGATGTACACAATCTCAGTGATGTATAGTCAGCAAAATATCTTATTTAGAGAGACTTGAACACTTATATTTTATAGCAAGTCGAGCATTTCCATGAGAAAAGAAAAACATACAGCTAAAGCAGATTTATTCAAGCAAAAAAGGGCAACTGAATGCTTCTTATATGGCATGCAAATTGAAAAGTATGCTGCGCTTCAAATATACAGTACTTCTATTATGTGACGGTATATAGTGCAAGTGGAGGCCCTACTCTATACAGGCATCCTAAATCAAGCATTCTGTTTAGGATAAGTATGCTTCATTCTCTACCATATGTATGCAGATACTTCATATTTGTCAAACACAATTTTCTATAGCAGCAAAAAAAATTGTAGTACCTTTGAAAATCTAACGATAGCCTACAGCCATTGATACCCCATAAATACTAGAGATGGCTTTGCGGTTTGCCCAGCGGTCGTTTCACGGCGAACTTTGCTTGTTCGCGATTCGCCGAACGTGCGAATATATGGCAATGTTCGCATGCGCCATATTCTTTTGCATTGCGCCGAACTTTTACCCATGACACATCAATCAGGTGGGACAGGACAGTCAATTGAAACGTTTCAGCACATGGACACATCCCTACCCTATACCAGAACCCAATCTGGCAGCCATTTTATATTCTGTGTTTTGCCAGTGTAGGGAGAGGTTGCTTTGTGGAGCAGGGACAGACTGCTAGGGACACCAAACGCTAGCTAATAGGGCCACAAAAGTCCTTTTAAGGACTATTATAGGTGTGCTATTGATAGGTGTGATATACTGAGGGGTGTGATATACTCATAATATACTTTCTAACATAGAAAGTATATCATAGTGAATTTGTATTGTGCAGCAGTTGTGTGCGGTTCTGCTGCGATACCACAGCTATATAGAGGGACAAACGCTATTGGAATAGCTAATTGCAACTGGTGTGATATACCTGTTGCCCCAAAAAAACTGATTGAGGGGTGTGATATACCTATAATATACTTTCTGACATAGAAAGTATATAGTGCATTTGAATTGGGCAGCAGTTGTGTGCGGTTCTGCTGCGATACCGCAGGTATATAGAGTGACAAGCGTTATTGGAACAACTATTTGCAACGGGACGTCGTTAGGTCAAAAAATTCGGGGCTGGAGCACAGAAAGTGCAATACTCACCTCTTCCTTCCTGGTCCTCGGCGCTCCACTGTGAAGGCTGCGCACAGTGTGAGGCCGCGCTGTGACCTCACACTGTGTGCGCTCACACAGCAGACTTTACAAGAGGATTACCGAGTTGGGTAAGTGTTTTTATTTTTTATTTGGGGCTGATGGAGGCACTGGGGGCTGAAGAGGGGCACTGGGGGCTGATATGAGGCTGCTGGAGGGCTGATATGAGGCACTGGGGGACTGAATAGGGGCACTGGGGGCTCATATGAGGCACTGGGGGCTGAAGAGAGGCTGCTGGGGGGCTGAAGAGGGGCATTGGGGGCTGATATGAGGCTCGGGGGCTAATATGAGGCACTGGGGGATGATATGAGGCACTGGGGGGCTGAAAAAGGGCATTGGGGGCTGATATGAGGTACTGGGGGGCTGAAGAGAGGCTGCTGGGGGCCTGAAGAGGGGCACTGTGGGGCTGAAGAGGGGCACTAGGGGCCAATATGAGGCACTGAGGGCTGATATGAGGCACTGGGGCTCTTATCTGAGGTCTGATTGGGGGTCATTCACATTGGGGTCTGATCTGAGGTCTTATTGGGGTCTTATTAACATTGGGGGTCTTATTGGGGCTGTCAGCTGAGGTCTGATTAACATTGGGGGTCTGATTGGTGGTCTGACCTTAGGTGTAATACAAAATATTTTTTTCTTATTGTCCCCCTCTAAAACTTAGATGCATCTTCTGGGCCGGAGCATCTTATAGGGCGAAAAATATGGGTACGTTTAAAAATGATTTCTTCTCCCTTCATTATATTGATAGTGGCGGTCTGTATGTATGTATGTATGTATGCAGAGTGTATTTGTGTATATGCAGTGGATGTAAAAAGTCTAAACACCCCTGTTAAAATGTCAGGTTTCTGTGATGTAAAAAAATGAGACAAAGATAAATCATTTCAGAACTTTAATGTGACCTATAAGCTGTACAACTCAATTGAAAAACAAACTGAAATCTTTTAGGTAGAGGGAAGAAAACATATAAAAATAAAATAATATGGTTGCATAAGTGTGCACACCCTTAAACTAATACTTTGTTGAAGCATCTTTTGATTTTATTACAGCACTTAGTCTTTTTGGGTATGAGTCTATCAGCATGGCACATTTTAACTTGGCAAGATTTGCCCACTCTTCTTTGCAAAAACACTCCGAATCTGTCAGATTGCGAGGGCATCTCCTGTGCACAGCCCTCTTCAGATCATCCCACAGATTTTAAATCGGATTCAAGTCTGGGCTCTGGCTGGGCCATTCCAAAACTTTAATCTTCTTCTGGTGAAGTCATTCCTTTGTTGATTTGGATGTATGCTTTGGGTCATTGTCATGCTGAAAGATGAAGTTCATCTTCATGTTCAGCTTTCTAGCAGAAGCCTGAAGGTTTTGTGCCAATATTGACTGGTATTTGGAACTGTTCATAATTCCCTCTAGCTTAACTAAGGCCCCAGTTCCAGCTGAAGAAAAACAGCCCCAAAGCATGATACTGCCACCACCATGCTTCACTGTGGGTATGGTGTTCTTTTGTTGATTCACAGTGTTGTTTTTGTGCCAAACATATCTTTTGGAATTATGGCCAAAAAGTTCAACCTTGGTTTCATCAGACCATAACACCTTTCCCCACATGCTTTTGAGAGACTTAGATGTGTTTTTGCAAAATGTAGCCTGGCTTGGATGTTTTTCTTCGTTTGAAAAGGCTTTCTTCTTGCCACTCTACCCCATAGCCACACATATGAAGAATACGGGAGATTGTTGTTACATGTACCACACATGCTTCCACAATATACCTGCTTCCACAAAATACAGATTGAGGGGTGCGATATACCTGCTTCCACAAAATACTGATTAAGGGTTTTTTATATACCTGCTTCCACAAAATACTGATTGAGGGGTGCGATAAACCTTCTTCCACAAAGTAATGATTCAGGCATTTGATATACCTGCTTCCACAAAATACAGATTGAGTGGTGCAATATACCTGCTTCCACCAAATACTGTTTAAGGGAATTGATATACCTGCTTCCACAAAATACTGATTAAGGGGTTTGATATATACCTGCTGCCACAAAATACTGATTGAGAGGTGCGATATACCTGCTTTCACAAAATATTGAATACGTGATTTAATATACCTGCTTCTACAAAATACTGATTGAGGGTTGCGATATACCTGCTTCCAAAAAATATTGATTAAGGGGTTCTATATACCTGTTTCCACAAAATACAGATTAAGAGGATTGATATACCTGCTTCCACCAAATATTGATTGAGGACTGTGATATAGCTGCTTCCACAAAATACTGATTAAGGGGTTTGATATACCTGCTTTTACAAAATACAGATTGAGGGGTGCGATATTCCTGCTTCCGCCAAATATTGATTGAGGGGTTCTATATACCTGCTTTCACAAAATACTGATTGAGGGGTGCGATATACCTGCTTCCACAAAACACTGATTAAGGGGATTGATATACCTGCTTCCCCAAAATACTGACTAAGGGGATTGATATACCTGCTTCCACAAAATATTGAATGAGGCCTGCGATACACCTGCTTCCACAAAATCCTGATTAAGGGGATTGATATACCTGCTTCCACCAAATATTGATTAAGGGGTTCTATATACCTGCTTCCACAAAATACAGATTGAGGGGTGCGATATACCTGCTTCCACAAAATACAGATTGAGGGGTGCGATATACCTGCTTCCACAAAATACTGATTAAGAGGTTTTTATATATCTGCTTTCACAAAATACTGATTGAGGGGTGCGATATACCTACTTAAACAAAATATTGATTATGGGGTTCTACGGTATATACCTGTTTCCACAAAATACAAATTGAGGGGTGCGATATACCTGCTTTCACAACATACTGATTAAGGGGTTTGATATACCTGCTTCCACAAAATACAGATTGAGGAGTGCGATATACCTGCTTCCACAAAATACTGATTAAGAGGTTCTATATACCAGCTTTCCACAAAATTCTGATTAAGGGGATTGATATACAGTGAGGAAGCATTTGAACACCCTGCGATTTTGCAAGCGCTCCCAATTATAAATCATGGAGGGGTCTGAAATTCACATTGTAGGTGCATTCCCACTCTGAGAGACAAAATTAAAAAAAGAATTCAGGAAATTCCCCACCTTCTCCTGAGTACGGAGATACCAGATGTGTGACACTTTTTTGCAGCCTAGGTGGGCAAAGGGGCCTATATTCCAAAGAGCACCTTTCGGATTTCACAGGTCATTTTTTACAGAATTTGATTTCAAACTCCTTACCACACATTTGGGCCCCTAGAATGCCAGGGCAGTATAACTACCCAACAAGTGACCCCATTTGGAAAGAAGACACCCCAAGGTATCCGTGAGGGGCATGGCGAGTTCCTAGAATTTTTTATTTTTGTCACAAGTTAGTGGAAAATGATGATTTTTTTTTTTTTTTTCATACAAAGTCTCATATTCCACTAACTTGTGACAAAAAAATAAAACTTCCATGAACTCACTATGCCCATCAGCAAATACCTGGGGTCTCTTCTTTCCAAAATGGGTCACTTGTGGGGTAGTTATACTGCCCTGGCATTCTAGGGGGCCCAAATGTGTGGTAAGGAGTTTGAAATCAAATTCAGTAAAAAATGACCTGTGAAATCCGAAAGGTGCTCTTTGGAATGTGGGCCCCTTTGCCCACCTAGGCTGCAAAAAAGTGTCACACATCTGGTATCTCCGTACTCAGGAGAAGGTGGGGAATGTGTTTTGGGGTGTCATTTTACATATACCCATGCTGGGTGAGAGAAATATCTTGGCAAAAGACAACTTTTCCCCATTTTTTTTATACTAAGTTGGCATTTGACCAAGATATTTATCTCACCCAGCATGGGTATATGTAAAATGACACCCCAAAACATATTCCCCAACTTCTGCTGAATACGGAGATACCACATGTGTGACACTTTTTGCAGCCTAGGTGGGCAAAAGGTGCCCAAATTCCTTTTAGGAGGGCATTTTTAGACATTTGGATACCAGACTTCTTCTCACGCTTTGGGGCCCCTAAAATGCCAGGGCAGTATAAATACCCCACATGTGACCCCATTTTGGAAAGAAGACACCCCAAGGTATTCAATGAGGGGCATGGCGAGTTCATTGAAAAAAAATAATTTTGGCACAAGTTAGCGGAATTGATTTTTTGATTTTGTTCTCACAAAGTCTCCCTTTCCGCTAACTTGGGACAAAAATTTCAATCTTTCATGGACTCAATATGCCCCTCAGCGAATACCTTGGGGTGTCTTCTTCCCAAAATGGTGTTATTTGTGGGGTGTTTGTACTGCCCTGGCATTTGAGGGTCTCCGCAATCATTACATATATGCCCAGCATTAGGAGTTTCTGCTATTCTCCTTATATTGAGCATACGGGTAATGAGATTTTTTTTTTCCGTTCAGCCTCTGGGCTGAAAGAAAAAAAATGAACGCACAGATTTCTTCATTCGCATCGATCAATTGGATGAAAAAATCTCTGCCAAAAAAAGAAAAAGGAGGGGAAAAGGCGTCTGCCAGGACATAGGAGCTCCGCCCAACATCCATACCCACTTCAGCTCGTATGCCCTGGCAAACCAGATTTCTCCATTCACATCAATCGATGTGGATGAATAAATCATTGCCGGGATTTTTTTTTTTATATATACAAAGTGTTTGCCAAAGTATATGAACACCGCCACCTCCTCAGCTCATATGCCTCGGCAAACGTATCTTTTACTGCAGAGGAGAAATCTCGTCTTGCAGCGCCGCATACACCGACTTGCGTGTAATCTGACAGCAGCGCAATGCTTCTGTCCGAATGCACATCAGTGCTGCAGCTAGTCGATCGGTTGGTCCACCTGAAAGGTAAAATAAACAAAACAAAAAAGAAAAAACCAGGCCGCAAAGCAATAACTTTATTAACTGTTGAACAGAACATAGAAACTTTTTTTCAACTTTTTTAACTGAACGTTTAACTTTTTTACTTACTGGTATTTTTTTTTTTGTTTAGTTTTTTTTACCTTTATAGAACAAACCTCTCCTCCCCATGGGACAATGTGCAAAGCGCAAATCGCCCAAAGATGTGGCGAAGTACGTTATGCACTTTATCCCAGGTGAAAGGAGAGGTTTGCATGCAGCTGTGAGTGAATGGGCCCTAATAGCCCTGTGTGCCTGTCCTGGTGAGATGTGATCCCTATGCTAGGTGTACCTGTGTGTGGTACTTCCGGAAACACTCTCCATAGCATAGGGCAGGGTGGTCAGCACAGTCAGGACAGAAATAGCGGGTGTCACGCCTTATTCCACTCCTGCTACAGACACGACATCTTTTTCGGGGTGACGGTTGGGTTGAGGTACCAGGAACGACACTGGGGAAATGTCGCTCGTGTAGACGGCTAACTACACTGGTGGATGGGGCCACGGAACCTCCTGGGTAAAGGAGGTTCTCGATGATCTCTTCCTGGAATTTGAGGAAGGATCCTGTTCTCCCAGCCTTACTGTAGAGAACAAAACTATTGTACAGCGCCAATTGAATCAAATATACAGACACCTTCTTATACCAGCGTCTGGTTCTGCGGGAAACTAAATACGGAGACAACATCTGGTCATTGAAGTCCACCCCTCCCATGAGCGCATTATAGTCGTGGACACAGAGGGGCTTTTCAATGACACGGGTTGCTCGCTCAATTTGGATTGTCGTGTCTGCGTGAATGGAGGAGAGCATGTAAACGTCACGCTTGTCTCTCCATTTCACCGCGAGCAGTTCTTCGTTACACAAGGCAGCCCTCTGCCCCCTTGCAAGACGGGTGGTTACAAGCCGTTGGGGGAAGCCCACGCGACTAGTTCGCGCGGTGCCACAGGCGCAAATCCATTCTAGAAACAAATGCCTAAAGAGGGCCACACTTGTGTAGAAATTGTCCACATAAAGATGGTACCCCTTGCCGAATAAGGGTGACACCAAGTCCCAGACTGTCTTCCCACTGCTCCCCAGGTAGTCAGGGCAACCGACCGGCTCCAGGGTCTGATCTTTTCCCTCATAGATCCGAAATTTGTGGGTATAGCATGTGGCCCTTTCACAGAGCTTATACAATTTGACCCCATACCGGGCACGCTTGCTTGGGATGTATTGTTTGAAGCCAAGGCGCCCGGTAAAATGTATTAGGGACTCGTCTACGCAGATGTTTTGCTCAGGGGTATACAAATCTGCAAATTTCAGGTTGAAATGGTCTATGAGGGGCCGAATTTTGTGGAGCCGGTCAAAAGCAGGGTGGCCTCTGGGACGGGAGGTGGTGTTGTCGCTAAAGTGCAGGAAACGCAGGATGGTCTCAAATCGTGTCCTGGACATAGCAGCAGAGAACATGGGCATGTGATGAATTGGGTGCGTTGACCAATATGACCGCAATTCATGCTTTTTTGTCAGGCCCATGTTGAGGAGAAGGCCCAAAAAAATTTTAAGTTCGGAAACTTGGACTGGTTTCCACCGGAAAGGCTGGGCATAATAGCTTCCCGGGTTAGCGGTTATAAATTGTGTGGCATACTGGTTGGTCTCTGCCACGACTAAGTCCAAGAGCTCCGCAGTCAAGAACAGCTCAAAAAATCCCAGGGCCGAACCGATTTGAGCCGTCTCAATCCGAACTCCAGACTGGGCGGTGAAAGGGGGAACTACTGGTGCGGCTGAAGTTGGTGACTGCCAATCAGGATTTGCCAGCACCTCAGGGACTCTAGGGGCTCTACGGGCCTGTCTGTGCGGTGGCTGCGACGGGGTAACTATTGCACGTGCCACCGTACCAGCTTCAACTGCCCTTCTGGTGCTCGCTACTTCACCAGGTTGTACGGCAGTGCTGGTACTAGGTCCAGGAAGGGCTGCGCTGCTGGTGTATGCCTCACCACGTGATCCGGCAGCGACAGCCCCACTCTGCTGCTCTTGAAGCGGATCCTGCGTAACCTGTGGTCTAGCGACATGGGGCCGGGTACGCCTGGTGCTGCCAGGGACCTCCACCTCCTCGTCCGAACTTTGGGTCAGAGAGCCACTGCTTTCCACAGGTTCATATTCTGACCCGCTAGATTCGTCAGATGAGGGTTCCCACTCCTCATCCGACTGGGTCAGAATCCTGTAGGCCTCTTCAGAAGAATACCCCCTGTTTGACATTTTGGACTACTAAATTTAGGGGTATTCCCTGAGACTACCCAAGAAAAAAAGCAAACCTGTCTTACAAAGGGGAGGCTAGCGAAGTACCGAAGGCTGCTGCGGTTGATAAAAAATATCAAAACTGATTTTTTTATCGCCGCAGTGCGTGTAAAATGAATGTGCAGTGATCAAAAAATATATATTTTTTGTCACTGCGGTGGGGCGGGCGTGGGTGAACGCACGTGTGGGCGACCGATCAGGCCTGATCGGGCAAACACTGCGTTTTGGATGGAGGGCGAACTAAAGTGACACTAATACTATTATAGATCTGACCGTGGTCAGTTTTGATCACTTACAGATACTATAAAAGTACAAATGCTGATTAGCGATACGCTAAACAGCGAATAAAAGTGACTGCGGTGCGGTGGGGTGGGCGCTAACTGACGCTAACTACCTAACCAAGGGGCCTAAACTATCCCTAAAACCTAACAGCCAATACCAGTGAAAAAAAAAAAGTGACAGTTTACACTGATCACTTTTTTTCCTTTCACTAGTGATTGACAGGGGCGATCAAAGGGGTGATCAAAGGGTTAATTGGGGTGCAGGTGGGTGATCAGGGGCTACAGTGAAGTGTTTGGTGTACTCACAGTGATGTCTGCTTCTCTGCTGGATCCAACCGACGAAAAGGACCAGCAGAGAAGCAGAGAAGCCATATAACAGATCATATTTACTAATATGATCTGTTATATGACTTTGGATTGGATTTTTTGAAAATCGCCAGCCTGCCAGCCAATGATCGTTGCTGGCAGGCTGGTGACGAAATACTTCTTTTAATTTTGCCGGCCCGCGATGCGCATGCGCGGGCCGGCTTTGAGCGAAATCTCGCGTCTCGCGAGATGACGCGTATATGCGTGACTCTGCGCAGCGCTGCCACCTCCGGAACGCAATCCTGCGTTAGGCGGTCCGGAGGTGGTTAAGTGACACTTACCTTGTATGGTGTTGGAAGGGTTAACTCCTTTCCTAGTTTGTGTGTGTGGGTGTGGCTACTTGGGCTATTTAGTCTCTGCTGGATCCCTGTAGCTGAGGGGTACTCCAGTCATGCCTTATGCTGGAGTCATCCTCCTGTTCTTATACCATCTGTCCAGTGAGGGCCACCCTTGTGGTCATAAAACATGTATTGATGTTAAGCTTATGTTTGTGTGGTGTCTAACCTTATTGCAGCTATGGATCTGGTTTCCTGTGTGTTTAATGTGTGTGTGCTGTCTCCCTCTATGCTTGGTGTGGACATCAGCGTTTGAGCATGGGTTCCAGTCACTGTGTCTGTGGCAGGTAGGTGTGGAAGTTGTTTCACTCACCTGCCATATCCATATGTTGTATATGTTTCCCTTTCCTTGCAGCTTGGTCAGTTTAGAAACACTGGAGAGGCGGGGATTTTATCAGACAAATGTCTAGGATAGAATCCAGACGCATTTATGAATTTGGATCTCTACAACCGAAAGCCCTTAATTCGGAGTTAGAAATTTTTGGATTTACGTAGGTTGGGTGTCTCGTGGCCGACGGCACGTCTCATGCTAGGCCGTTTATCGGCGCTGCGATGTGTCCTTGGCTCCTAGATACCCACCCTCCTTTCTCTATCAAATCCTAAGAATTGTGTTAAAATTTAGGATTCCTACAAATCTCCAACTTTCAAGATTCCTCACATCTATTATTTATTGTTTCATATTTTTATATGGTATTTTAATCTTCAACATTTGTTTAATAATATTTTATCATAAAATGTCATTTTATAAGTGTTAGCTATCAGATATTAAGTTTATATTTCACACAATGATATATCACACCAATTGGGACATCTGGGCCAAAAAACGCATGTGTCCCCCAAAAAAAACGCATGGAAACCGCAAGTAAGAAAAAGACATTAAGGCTGTATAGAATTATTCCCTAATTATGTGGGAGGATTCCCTGGCTAACTGGGAGTAGTATGAACAACAGGTGTCTGAGATTTGGGAAGTAATTAAGGAATGGATAAAAATGGAGGCCGAGCAGGCAGACACTTGACCACTGAGGAAGGGAGAGTGAATCTACCCGAAACGCGTATGGTGAAACAAGTGATGTACCTGCATTGAAAAGCCTCCGATAACACTGTATGGCCATACAGAAGAAAATTTCTACAGTAAAGGATCAACTATTTTTATTGTCGAAAGCTGCACCGAAGGAAATTGCGGAATAGAGTGGCAACTCCCGCGATCTTTGGAACTCCCGCAAAATTCAAACTAGCTTGCTGTATGGAGCGACTGAATAAGCCGGCAAACATTTAAAGCTCCATTGTAGCAACAGGGAGACAGCAGACGCTAGACTGTAAGCCAAATATCGATTTAAAGTTTACTTCAATTCAAAGTTTACATCGACCTTAAAAAGAAATGCTATAAGAGACTTTTCATATTATCAGGATTCCTGTGGATATTTTATGAACATATTGTGCTCCCAGTGAATACACCTACAATATTTAAAGTGACACTCAGTTTCCCAAATTGGGATAGAGCTCTAGAGGAAATACCTCCTCCTTCCCAATAACAGCATATATAAGATCTGGACAATACTTGAAGTTTTTGGTGTGATATATACCATTGAATTTATCGACTATATTATTGAGTGGTATCGAATATTTTATTATCGAATATTTTAACACTGAATTTTCTACCATTCAATATATCGAATATTTTTATCGAATATATTTTCTACCGAATATAGTATCGATTATATCTACCATAGTATATGTGATTGTAATGTTGTCTATTATTGCTGCATTGTTTTTCTAAATTTTATTACTTGTATTTTATGGGGATTTAATAATAAATATTTTCTGCATATGCCAATTTGGTTGCCAAGTGTATGAGTGCCCGCTCATTTTCCTATTGTTACATTTGCTTTTTAAGAGAGGGTGGGGTGATTCCCTCTATATGAGCTTGTAGCACCATACCGTAACTACTTGCTAGTGAGCCACCACAACCTATCACCAGTTTAGACTCCAGCAGAAGAATCTTACAGCAACCAATTCCTATTTATCATCACATCGAACCACCAACTGAAGGACCGACATCGGATGAATAATAAGGTGGCGACACTGCTATTATTACTTATGCCAGTTTTCAGTTTCAGTTTCTGTTTTGCTTTCTGCCCAAAGGATAACTAACATACACTAATATAATAATACAAATACTGTATCAGGCCAGCGCTGACATTATCAGCACTGCATCAGGCCAGCACTGTTTATGGGACTAGCTGTCTTGACCGCACACTCCAGCGCTATCTGTCTTGTATCACCTAAGGGTGACATACCCCTCTCTCTTTACATTATTCTGAGGAGAACAATAGCTCCTCACTAGACAGTAAGCAGCGGGATCTCCCCATCCAGGTAGATCTGCCCGGTCAAATAACAGGAGCGCAGGGGGAGCCCCTTTTTCCCTTCAGTTTAGACTCCTGTTCGTCCGTGTCTAGGAGGAACAGGTTGTCTTACCCTGCTCCTAGTCCAGGGATTTCCTGAGGGCTAGTAGGGACCCGAGGTGGCGGAGTATGAGCCCTCCTACCATCTGGGTTGGCTCATACGGTTAGGAGTCAGAGTTAGGGACGCATTAGGAGGTGACCTGCTCCCTGATTCCTGTCCTGGCCTAGCAGCTTCCCATTATCCCTTTAATATCACACGGCGGGGGGTTTCCCCCACTCTCCGCCGTGACAGTATGACCACAATGGCTCCTTACTGTGATACCTTCGAAAGAGGGTGCAGCATGTATCACCATCTGTTAATGGGGTGCATGCGCGTTCTCCGGAGGGAGAGCGTTTTGGGGGTTTCACCGGTGAGTGGCTTTTCCCCGCCATTTGATTCTCACCGTTGTCTGTATTGGTGCCCCCTTACTTTGTCATTCCCCTCCCCCCATCCCATTGTTTGTTTTGCCCCACCAACCTTCCCCTTTTGTGGTTGGGGGGGGCTTTGAGGGGTGGGAGTGTCTCTACCTTCGGAAGA
Organism: Bufo bufo; assembly: GCF_905171765.1. Classification (NCBI taxonomy): domain Eukaryota; kingdom Metazoa; phylum Chordata; class Amphibia; order Anura; family Bufonidae; genus Bufo; species Bufo bufo. The sequence continues at coordinate 410,273,352 of NC_053393.1, read as the reverse complement.
GGGCGCAGCATGTGTCGCCTGCTGTTTTCTGGCGCACATGCTTATCCTCCGGAGGGAGGGTGAAAGGGGAACCCTGTTACAGTGCAGTTCTCTGTAACAGTAGTTGCAGTGTGTGTAAACTGGCACTTGTGCTTGGGTCTCCCCTCGTCCACGTCTCAGTGGATCTCTCGCTTGTGTAGGTGTGGCTGGCTGCAGTCCGTGTTGGACTGGCTTAGGTGTATGCTGGTGGAGGATGCATGCTGGCAGCGACTTGGTGGGAACTGTGGCTGAGAGTGGACGCAGTGTTCAGTGCGGTCTCTCCGGGCTGTTTGTTTTCTCGCGCCCTGGTTCCTGTGTGTTGCTCCAGGGGCTGGCAGTCGGCGCCCTAGTTCCTGTGTGTTGCTCCAGGGGCTGGCAGCAGTCCTGGGGAGACTCCCTGGCACTGACACTGTTTCTGCTACTTTTTCCCTTCTCCCATCCCTGTTTTTGCTTTCCTCACTAGTTTCCCCTTTTTTTTTTTTTTGTGGGGGGCTTTGAGGGGTGGGAGTGTCACGGCCTATGGTCGTGACTCTTTGTGTTGCATGCAGTTGTCAGCGGTCTGATTGTTGTCTACCGCAGGTTAGGACAGTTTGTATGTTTGTCTCACGTGTGGTTGGCGCTGGCAACATAATTATGTTTGGCAGTGTAGCAGCCTGAGTTAGTTGCTAGGTGGCTCGCTGTCAAGGCATGCGGTTGCTTCTAGCAACATTGCTAGATTGCTTGGTGTGGACATCAGCGTTTGAGCATGGGTTCCAGTCACTGTGTCTGTGGCAGGTAGGTGTGGAAGTTGTTTCACTCACCTGCCATATCCATATGTTGTATATGTTTCCCTTTCCTTGCAGCTTGGTCAGTTTAGACTCCTGTTCGTCCGTGTCTAGGAGGAACAGGTCGTCTTACCCTGCTCCTAGTCCAGGGATATCCTGAGGGCTAGTAGGGACCCGAGGTTCCTGAGTATGAGCCCTCCTACCATCTGGGTTGGCTCATACGGTTAGGAGTCAGGGTCAGAGTTAGGGACGCTTTAGGAGGTGACCAGCTCCCTGATTCTGTTGTCCTGGCCTAGCAGCTTCCCGTTCCCTTTAACATCGCACGGCGGGGGATTTCCCCCACTCTCCGCCGTGACAGTCAGGTTTCGGGGCTGTCGCTGAGCAACACGGAGTTTCAGTTCCCTCCAAAGATGTTCTATTGGATTTAGGTCTGGAGACTGGCTAGGCCACTCCAGAACCTTTATATGCTTCTTACGGATCCACTCCTTGGTTATCCTGGCTGTGTGCTTTGGGTCGTTGTCATGTTGGAAGACCATGCCACGATCCATCTTCAATGCTCTGACTGAGGGAAGGAGGTTGTTGCTTAAAATCTCACAATAAATGGCCCCATTCATTTTATCCTTAATACAGTTCAGTCGTCCTGTCCCCTTCGCAGATAAGCACCTCCAAAGCATGATGTTACCACCCCCATGTTTCACAGTAGGGATGGTGTTCTTGGGATGCAACTCATCCTTCTTTTTCCTCCAAACTCGAGTGAAGTTTAGACCAAAAAGTTCTACTTTGGTCTCATCTGATCACATTACTTTCTCCAATGCCTCCTCTGGATCATCCAGATGTTCATTGGCAAACTTCAGACGGGCCTGGACATGTGATGACTTGAGCAGGGGAACCTTCCGTGCAATGCATGATTTGAAACCAGGACGGCATGTTGTTCTACCCATAGTGACCTTTGAAACTGTGATCCCAGCTCTCTTTATGTCATTGACCAGCTCCTCCCTTGTAGTTCTGGGCTGATTCTTCACCTTTCTTATCATCAGTGATATTCCACGAGGTGAGATCTTGCATGGAGCCCCAGTTCGAGGGAGACTGACAGTCGTCTTTAGTCTCTTCCATTTTCTAACAATTGCTCCAACAGTTGATCTATTTTCACCAAGCTGCTTGGCAATTTCCCCGTAGCCCTTTCCAGCCTTGTGGACATCCACAATTTTGTCTCTGGTGTCTTTTGACAGCTCTTTGGTCTTGCCCATGGTAGTAGTTGGCGTCTGACTGACTGTGGGGTGGACAGTGGTCTTTAAAGAGCTCAGACAGCTGCTACTAAGTTAGATTAAGGAGTGGAGTGGAGGTGGACTTTTTAAAGGCACAGTAACAGGTCTTTGAGAGCCAGAATTCTTGCTGTTTCTCAGGTGTTCAAAAACTTTAAATCTTTAAAAATCATACAATGTGATTTCCTATTTTTTTTTTATTTATTCTGTCTCTCAGAGTGGGAATGCACCTACAATGTGAATTTCAGACCCCTCCATGATGATTTCTAAGTGGAAGACCTTGCAAAATCGCAGGGTGTTCAAATACTTTTGTTTCTCACTGTACCGGCTTCCACAAAATACTGATTAGGGCTTCTATATACCTGCTTCCACAAAATAATGATTGAGGGTTGCAATATACCTGCTTCCACAAAATACTGAATAAGGAATTTGATATACCTTCTTCCTCAAAATACAGATAGAGGGGTGCGATATACCTGCTTCCACCAAATATTGATTAAGGGGTTCTATATACCTGCTTCCAAAAAATACTGATTGAGGGGTGCGACATACCTGCTTCCAAAAAATACTGATTAAGGTAATTGATATACCTGCTTCCACAAAATATTGATTAAGGGGATTGTTATATCTGCTTCCACAAAATATTGATTAAGGCCTGCAATACACCTGCTTCCACAAAATACTGATTAAAGGGTTTGATATACCAGCTTCCACCAAATACTGATTGAGGCCTGCGATATACCTGCTTAGACAAATACTGCTCTTCTCTAGGGACTTTGGCACAGGGTCATTTTGAAAATGACAGGCAGAAAAAGAGGCAGGCTGTTCCGCAGGGGCGACAGGGTCGGGAAGGTGCACCAGGCTGGGAAGTTGGAGAAGGTGCATCCGATTACTTTAAAGGACGCACCAGAATTGTTTGGGTGGCTTACTCAGCCTTCCACTTCTGCACCCTCCTTATCCTCTATTTCTGCACCCTCCTCACTCTCTGCTGTGTGCACCCCCAAAGACACCACCACCATAGCCCCTCCAATTGAGTTAGAGGAATTATTTTCCCATCCATTCCAAGACCTTACCGATGTGCAGCCATTCTTGGCATCGGATGAGGAAATGGAGGTAGCAACTGCCGCCACCCAGCAGTCTGACGACAGTACCCACATCAGCCCAAGGAGGGTGGTCCCCGCTGTTTCTGCCTACTCCGAGATCTCTAATGTCAGTGGTGGTGAAGGTGACGATCATGACATGTCAATAAACGTCACGTTGGTGCCCACAAGAGAGGAAGAGGAGGGGAGTTCAGAGGGAGAGACGGAGCAGCAGATAGGGAGGAGAAGGAGGGGAGGCAGGCAGAACTCGCAGTGCACCGGAGGCAAAAAGCAGACTGCAAATGTATCTGGAGCGAGCCATCCACCATGCACGGTCAAATCTCTCGCTCCCAGGACGCCAGCACATGGCTCCGCAGTGTGGGCTTTTTTTAACGTGTCAGCTGCTGACAATAATGTTGCCATCTGCAGCCTGTTCTGTCAACGCATAAGTCGCGGTTAGCCCAACACTCACCTAGGGACGACCGTCTTAAGCAGTCACCTGCCCTCCCATCACCGAGCCCAGTGGGAGCAACGCCTTCAGAACCCACAAAACCACACTCCTGACGCTCCATGACCTGCCTCTTCTCCTTCTCCTCTCTCCTCCCATTTGTCCTCCACTCCACCTTCCACTGTGCCATCGTCATGTTCATCTGGCAGAAGGCAGGCTTCCGTGGCCCAAATGTTCGAGCATAAAAAGTTGATGATGCCGGATAATCCTCGTGCCAAACGCCTGACCACAGGCTTGTCGGAACTGCTAGCCCGCCAACTACTGCCATATAAATTGGTGGACTCGGAGGCCTTTAGAAAATTTGTGGCCATTGGCACACCGCAACGGAAAGTCCCCGGAAGGAAATATTTCTCCCAGAAGGGCATCCCAGAGCTATATGGCCACTAGAGATGGCCTTGCGGTTCGCCCGGCGGTCGTTTCGCTGAAAACTTTGCTCGTTACCGATTCGCCGACCATACGAACATATGGCGATGTTCGCATGCGCCATATTCTTTTGCATTGCGCCAAACTTTGGCCCATTACAAATCCATCAGGTGGGACAGGGCAGCCAATTGAGACATTTCAGAACATGGACACACCCCCACCCTATAACAGAACCCGATCTGGCAGCCATTTTACATTCTGTGTTTTTTCAGTGTGGGGACAGGTTCCTTTGTGGAGCAGGGACAGACTGTTGGGGACACCAAACGCTAGCTAATAGGGCTAAAAAAGTCCTTTTAAGGACTGGTATAGGTGTGCTATCGATAGGTGTGATTTACTGAAGGGTGTGATATACTTATAATATACTTTCTAACATGGAAAGTATATTATTCTGCATTTATATTGTGTAGCAGTTATGTGCTGTTCTACTGCGATACCGCAGCTATATAGAAGGACAAACGCTATTGGAATAGCTAATTGCAACTGGTGTGATATACAGTGCCTGTTGCCCCCAATAAAAAAAACTGATTGAGGGATGTAATATACCTATAATATACTTTCTAACATAGAAAGTATATTATAGTGCATTTGTATTGTGCAGCAGTTGTGTGAGGTTCTGCTGCAATACCATAGGTATATAGAGGGACAAGCGTTATTGTAACAACTATTTGCCACGGGTGTGATATACCTGTTGCCCCCCAAAAAACTGATTGAGGGGTGCGATATACCTGTTTCCACAAAATACTGATTGAGGGGTGCGATATACCTGCTTCTGCCAAATACAGTTGCAAGAAAAAGTATGTGAACCCTTTGGAATGATATGAATTTCTGCACAAATTGGTCATAAAAAAAAAACTCTCAGGCTATGAGCTGAGCGCTGCGATTGGCCAGCGCTACAGCATGGGAGAATGAGACGCCGGCAGGTTCCCCTGGGTGGAGCCTAACTATGAAGATACCGGAGGCTATAACCGGAGAACGAAGCAGCGCCCGGGGACAACAAGTGCAGGGAGATCCCTGGGCGCCGCTCTCCATGTCTGTATAGTTAGTTTAGATGTTTTATTCTAGTGAAATGTCCTCTTTAAGTAATGTCATTGCCAGACCCTTATTTCTGATATTTGCGGACTCTATACTGACAGAGAATGTCCCACAGGATTGGCACATGGCAAATGTGGTGCCAATATTCAAAAAGGGTCCAAAAACAGAGCCTGGAAACTATAGGCCGGTAAGTTTAACATCTGTTGTGGGTAAACTGTTTGAAGGTTTTCTAAGAGATGCTATCTTAGAGCATCTCAACGGAAATAAGCAAATAACGCCATATCAGCATGGCTTCATGAGGGATCGGTCATGCCAAACTAATTTAATCAGTTTCTATGAGGAGGTAAGTTCTAGACTTGACAGCGGCGAATCAATGGATTGGACTTCTCCAAAGCATTTGACACTGTACCACACAAAAGGTTAGTATATAAAATGAGAATGCTCGGACTGGGAGAAAACGTCTGTATGTGGGTAAGTAACTGGCTCAATGATGATAGAAAACAGAGGGTGGTTATTAACGGTACACACTCAGATTGGGTCACTGTCACTAGTGGGGTACCTCAGGAGTCAGTATTGGGCCCTATTCTCTTCAATATATTTATTAATGATCTTGTAGAAGGCTTGCATAGTAAAGTATCAATTTTCGCAGATGACACTAAACTGTGTAAAGTAATTAACACTGAAGAGGACAGTATACTACTACAGAGGGATCTGGATAGATTGGAGGCTTGGGCAGATAAGTGGCAGATGAGGTTTAACACTGACAAATGTAAGGTTATGCACATGGGAAGGAATAATGCAAGTCACCCGTACATACTAAATGGTAAAACACTCGGTAACACTGACATGGAAAAGGATCTAGGAATTTTAATAAACAGCAAACTAATCTGCAACAACCAGTGTCAGGCAGCTGCTGCCAAGGCCAATAAGATAATGGGTTACATCAAAAGGGACATAGATGCCCGTAATAAGAACATAGTCCTACCCCTTTACAAATCGCTAGTCAGACCACACATGGAGTACTGTGTACAGTTCTGGGCTCCTGTAAACAAGGCAGACATAGCAGAGCTAGAGAGGGTCCAGAGGAGGGCAACTAAAGTAATAACTGGAATGGGGCGACTACAGTACCCTGAAAGATTATCAAAATTAGGGTTATTCACTTTAGAAAAAAATATATCAGGGGTCAGTACAGAGATCTATCCCATCATCTATTTATCCCCAGGACTGTGACGAGGGGACATCTTCTGCATTTGGAGGAAAGAAGGTTTGTACACAAACATAGAAGAGGATTCTTGACTTCTACCTCACAGTTTTTTTTTTTGGCTTCCTCTGGATCAACTTGCAGGATGACAGGCCGAACTGGATGGACAAATGTCTATTTTCGGCCTTATGTACTATGTTACTATGTTTCTATGTTACCCCCCCTCATACTTAAAAAAATTGTGCACTTCACAGTTGTTATGCCTTCATTTTCCCCTTCACAGTATTTATGCCCTCATTGTGCCCTTTCACAATAGTAATGTCCTCTCTGTGCCGACTTCACAGTAGTAATGCACGCTCTGTGCCCCCCTTCACAGTAGTAATGTCCTCTCTATGCCCCCTCAGTGTTAATAAAAAAAAAAAACAGTAGCTACTCATCTTGTCCCGTTCCTGATGATTAGATACACTCCAGCACTCCCCTGCAGGCACATATCGCTCTGCAGCGCTGTGTAGGAGAAGATTACAGGCAGATTCACAGGCTCCTCCTACACAGGCCGGCAGCGTGATCTATGCTTGCAGGGCTAAATTGTGAAGCAGCCAGCCTGGAGATGGGAAGGAGCGAGGAGAGCTGAGCGGTCAGTAAGTGAAAGGACCACCAGTTCTCCTGCTCTCTAGCAATGAGCGCTTCCATCTGTATTGATGGAAACACTCATTGCATCCGGCACCCCCCTGACAGCTGGCACCTAGGGCTGACTGCCCCCCCCCCTCACCTAAAGAATTATTAGGAACACCTGTTCTATTTTTCATTAATGCAATTATCTAGTCAACCAATCACATGGCAGTTGCTTCAATGCATTTAGGGGGGTGGTCCTGGTCAAGACAATCTCCTGAACTCCAAACTGAATGTCAGAATGGGAAAGAAAGGTGATTAAAGCAATTTTGAGCGTGGCATGGTTGTTGGTGCCAGACGGGCCGGTCTGAGTATTTCACAATCTGCTCAGTTACTGGGATTTTCACACACAACCATTTCTAGGGTTTACAAAGAATGGTGTGAAAAGGGAAAAACATACAGTATGCGGCAGTCCTGTGGGCAAAAATGCCTGGTGGATGCTAGAGGTCAGAGGAGAATGGGCTGACTGATTCAAACTGATAGAAGAGCAACGTTGACTGAAATAACCACTCGTTACAACCGAGGTATGCAGCAAAGCATTTGTGAAGCCACAACATGCACAACCTTGAGGCGGATGGGCTAAAACAGCAGAAGACCCCACCGGGTACCACTCATCTCCACTACAAATAGGAAAAAGAGGCTACAATTTGCACGAGCTCACCAAAATTGGACTGTTGAAGACGGGAAAAATGTTGCCTGGTCTGATGAGTCTCGATTTCTGTTGATACATTCAAATGGTAGAGTCCAAATTTGGCGTAAACAGAATGAGAACATGTATCCATCCTCTGATGGCTACTTCCAGTAGGATAATGCACCATGTCACAAAGCTCGAATCATTTCAAATTGGTTTCTTGAACATGACAAGGAGTTCACTGTACTAAAATGGCCCCCACAGTCACCAGATCTTAACCCAATAGAGCATCTTTGGGATGTGGTGGAACGGGAGCTTCGTGCCCTGGATGTGCATCCCTCAAATTTCCATCAACTGCAAGATGCTATCCTATCAATATGGGCCAACATTTCTAAAGAATGCTATCAGCACCTTGTTGAATCAATGCCACGTAGAATTAAGGCAGTTCTGAAGGCAAAAGGGGGTCCAACACCGTATTAGTATGGTGTTCCTAATAATTCTTTAGGTGAGTGTACATTACTACTCCTATCCAGATATTTAAGACCCTGGTACTATGTACTATACACAGAATAAGCAGATGTTGACATATATACACTCACACACTAACACACACTTATTTACTTACAGGCTGTAGCTTCTCCGTTCTCCTCTGGTGTCTTTTGGAGGCTAAAGGACCTGAGATTTTCATTTCTTTACATTAGTCATGGGATAAACCCTTTAAAAAGGACCTGTCACCAAAAAATGTAGTACAATCTGGCAGCATCATATTATAGAGCAGGAGAAGCCAAGCAGATTGATATATATTTTTATGAGTCATTTATACATTTATATGTCTTTGCTTTTTTGACAGCATTGGTACAGGAGGGAGGGGTTATCAGTGATTGACAGCATTGTGTGTATAAGAGATAGCTGTCAATCTTCTCCCAGGCTGTGAGCTCTGCGATGCGATTGTCCAGCGCTACAGCCTAGGAGAAGGAGACGCCCACAGGACAAGGGCAGACACCGCCTACTATAACTCAGTGAGTTAAGATACCGGAGGGCATAACGGGAGAACGGAGCAGCGCCCAGGGGTAATAGTAAGTGCAGTGAGATCCCTGGGCGCCGCTCTCCATGGCAGCATACTTAGTTCACAATGTTTTTCAAGGTGAAAGGTCCTCTTTAATGAGATTTTTATTTTAACGTCAGAGAAATGGTTTTCCTTTCCTATAAACAAATGTTACTTTTATGTCATAGACCAAAAATAATAACAGGTGTAGAATTAATCTCTTGGAAAATGCCATACTGCCAACTACAGGATTTTTTTTAGGTCAATTTGCTTCTGACTTTATGCTTAATGTTATGGTCATTGAATTTTTCCTAGACCACTTTATAGCAATTGTTTTTGGTGACAGTAACAGATTTCTATCATCTTGTGTGATCTGCAGTAATCACTGAGAGATTATCTCCGCCACTTCCTGCCCCCTGTTGATGACCTATGGAAAGTCTCCCTCTACATTTGACTCATAGAAAGCAAGTAATAACCCTTCCTCTCTTATTCTTACTGTTGTAACTATGAAAATTGACCACTCTAAAGCTTTTGAACCTTAATAGAGCCATTTCCATACTGATGTAATTACATTGGCAATAAAAATAGTTCTTCCTTTGTTGTGTAAAAAGAATTTAGCGCGCACTGCAGAAATCAAATCCCCAGAACAGCCTATTTGGATTTTCAAGCAATGGCTTAAATCAAGAAATATTAACTTCAGACCTGCCCGTCTTCCCCCATGGGTAACCTCTAGAGGCAACCAGCTGTGTGCAATACTTTGTATGGAACAGTGTAGATACCTTGTGTCACAAGGACTGAGTGCACATATTGATAGTTAGAATAGAGATTCTGCCACCTGGAAGCACCTAGAGACTGTCCAATTGTGGGAGACTCTACCATGTGGAAGGAGATTCTGTAGTGCCAGCTGCAGTTTAGCCATCTTCACCACTACCACTTTAAAAGGACTCCCATAAAAATGGGAGCAGTGCTGCAGTAACCAGGCATGACCACTACACAACATATGGAGTCATGCCTCATGCAGACGTCCATGTCAGTTTTGGATCAGTGGTAACATGGACCGTGTTCAATCTGTTTTTTTTTTTCCCGTGACAGATCCGTGTTGGGTCCGTTTTTTGCTGTCTCTGTTGCATCCGTGTTTCACTAACACTCAACAGCTGAAAAATAATTTTCAAAGAATCTCTTGTTAATGATCCGTGAAACACGGATGCAACACGGGTGGCATCCGTGGTTTTCACGGACCCATAGACTATAATGGGTGGGATGGATCAGTGAACGCGGACAAAATAGAGCATGCATCCATGGTAAAAAAAATTGACCCACGGACCGTGCTGAAACACTGATGTGTGAATATACACATTAAAATGAATAGAGACGTGTGCTGTCCGTGGAGAACACGTACAGCACACATCCGTGAAACACTGACGTCTGCATGAGGCTTTAGGCATTCTGGTGCCTGATTCTAGCAGATAGCAGCTCCTAAAACTCCTGAAATCAGCTGATTAGTAGGGGTGCCAGGAGTCAGACCCCCCACTGATCTGGTATTGATTACCTATCCTAAGGGTAGGTTATCATATTGCACTCCCAGAAACCTACTCAGAATTTTGCTATTCATATAAAAAAATAGCATATACCGTAGAGCTCAAAAAACAGAGAAAAACACTGTCAGCTTATGCTTCAGTGTTTCCACATAGTGATCCTACTTTCCTACCAAGGAAATCTTAATTTTCAAAGTTCTTGTCCTATAACCTTGTTTCCTCCTATTCATGCAAATAACTTGTAATTATCTTTCAGAATAGCAGAGGGTCAAGTTATACAGATGATCAAGAGCTGATCACAGCCACCATATTCAATTTTTCTTCAAAGGCTATATCATCTACTATTTCCTTTATCACCCCCCCAAAAAGGCATGCTTATTAAAATAATTAAATATCACTTAACTGTCCTCATTCCCTCTACTCAGGTTCCTTGTTCCTACGGATCCTTTGACCTTGAACATCAAGCTTTGGGTGAAATTATGATTTAATTATACCTACACTGCAGCAGCAAAAAATTTGAAGACAATGATATTACTATTCAATGATGATAATAACAAGGAAGGGGCTGTGACAATTCCCCCAGTAATTGCTCGTTTACCAGCTAATTATTTTGGATGGGCTTTAGTACACAAGAGGTTTCTAATTGCTCTGTGGAGCCTTCATCTCTTGCAGCCATTACATAGAGCAATTGTATCTGCTTGATTTAACTTTGGTAGATTAATCTATGAGTGCAGTTTACTGGTATAGATAAAATGCTGTTCACAAGCAATGTTTTATACATAGAAGTTAGGTTTCTTTCCCATGTGGGTGATATTTACATGAAATATGACCAAGTCACTGTAGATACACATAGCTACAATTAAAATTCTTGCTTCTTAACATGCATGTATAGGTGTATGTCAAAAAACAATAGCGATAACTATTAAGAAGATGCTGTGTGCAATATGCAATACAGCACAATGGTTGCAATCAGCCCCTTAGATTTTGGCAGCGTTAAAAAATCTCAAATAAGCTCCATATCGATAAAGTGACAGTCACATGATCTAATATATCTTACTAGGCTGCATTGATAATGTGTGTTATACTCAACACTTGACTGTGGTAGTCAGTCACCAGCCACAATGATCATGTGAGCACAGATGCCACGCCGCCACTGCATTCAGTAACTGACGGTCACGGTCACTCCCAGGCTAGGTGTTAGAAGGTCGGAGAGGCTGTCTGCACGTGATGTCATCTGACAGCCTCTTTTAATTTCACTTTGTTGTTGATGGTAATAACCACACCTCTAGTCAGGTGCAGCATACTGGTCATTACTATTTAAGTCTGGCTACTTCCTTCACTCCTTGCGGTGTATAGCTTCATTTGCAAGTGGAAGAGCTGGTGTGTGTTGTCTCCTCAGGTGTTCCTGCTCTTTCTTCTATTTCAGGAGTTAAGTGTCTCATTCCTTTGTATTTGTTTTGTGCTGTTTCCCCTGCCTTCTGGTATCTGGTCTGAGTCAAGACCGCTGTTCCTTCTGCTTAAGGAATGGGTCGTCTTGAGGCCCTATCACTACCTCAGGGCATTACAGGGTAAGTAAGGCTTTAGGTTACAGTGAATGAACGGTCCTACCACTGAGGTCCGTTCATTTGGTTAGCAGTCAGGGTTAGGGTTAGGATTCATTAGGTGGTGACCTTTTCCTCTCCCTAGCTTCTAGGCCAGATACCCCCCCCCCTCTTGTGTTTGGTGTGGTGTTTGTTGTGGAAAAATTATTGTTCGCCGTATGGTCGCCATCTATCCTATGGAGATGCGCAGATTCGTTCGCATTCGCATCTGCACAGAGACTTTCACACGATGGTCTGGTCGTCCCGACCTGTAGCTGATTTGTGCCCGGCCTGGTATTACTGCAGGATACCAGTGTCATGGTGCCGGCTGAGGCGGGAGGGATGGGGACCATCAAACAAAGGTTTCTTCATCCACGAGGATAAGCATGGCAACGGAAAGGGCGCGATCATAAGTTCGCGCGATCGTTCATATCTTCGCCACCAATCACTTCATACCATAACCTGTCTCCTCATTGGTCATGATTGTAAGACTGCCTTCCAGCCAATCACTTCATACCATAACCTGTCTCCTCATTGGTCATGATTGTAAGACCGCCTTCCAGCCAATCACTTCATACCATAACCTGTCTCCCCATTGGTCAGGATTGTAAGACCGCCTTCCATCTTCTGGTATAAATAAACCTTGCCTAGCTGTTGGAGGCACATTATTGGAACCTACTTGAGAACGTCTCTGTGACGTTATTTTGGAGGAATTGCGCACACACCGACGCACACTACACCAAGGATTGTCAGATTGTACTTCTGGCGGTCGTTTTCGGTTGTGAAAACGAGACAAAGGAGCAAACGGCGATATCAGTTGGCGAGCACAGTTAGGGAGCTAATTTTATTCACCCGTTATCAGCAGAACACAAAGGAGACACAGCTTAATTTTCAAAAAGCCAAAAAAGCCGGCATAAGGTAAGAAAATCCTTTTCCTTACTCTCATTTTTCAGAAAGTTTTGCTCTTTGTGAATTGAAATCTGTGTACTCCAATCTGCTGATATCAGGAAAAAATCTACTGAAAGAACCTTTTGGTGTATGTGGTTGATGTTTTTCCAATAATAGCTGCCTAGATACTTTGTTGCATATTTGCATAACTGCTGTGGGGGTTTCTCAACTGTAAAGGGTTGGTCAGTGCTCTGCTGGGACAAAAAGATCTATGGTGAGAGATCCAACAGAGGGCTTTGTGTGTAAGGTCGGGTGTTTATAGCTTAACACCACAGCAGGCAGATATTGCCATCAGTTTCTAAACAGGGGGTTTGTTGAGGTAAGTGCTTTTCCGTTGTGTAGTTTTTGGTGGATCTGAGTTGATTGTACAGAGTATTGTGTTTTTGTTGTAACTTCTTAACTTTTATATTACTGTAATTTTGTAGGGGCAACAATTTGTTTTAGTGTTTGTACATTAGAGACAGCATTTAGAGAGTATTGGCCATGTGGTTTTGTCGGCCATTTTATTTTCCTTTGTGTGTGAAGGCCATGTGGGTTTGTCGGCCATTTTATTTTCCTTTGTGTGTGTGAAGCCTATATGGGTTTGGCAGACATCTTGATTAGTTTGGTTGTGCCCTAACTGTTGTATTGTTAAAAACTGTTTCGGAATATCTCTCTCTCTCTCTATATAATAAATCAAGGAATGTGGGCAGCACCACTGTCTGAAGAGTACAGACGGAGTGCCAGCGGCTGAGTCGGCGATCCACCTCCAAACAGTATAGAATAAATGAACTCCGCAGCACATCCGAGTAGTGAAGAAGTAAAAGAAGCTTTATTCACCAAGCATGCAACGTTTCAATCCTCTCAATGGGATTTTCCTCAAGCAGTGACATTGTGGGCAGTGCACAGTACATATTTAAACACATTGACATAATTAAACAATCAATGAGTAAATTACAAGCATTTAAAGTGATATATTAAAAAACTGACAACAACAGTGTTATCATTACAAAATAGCATTTCATAAAATTACATACAGTGTTACAGTGCAAACGATACCTGTATCAAATCCAACGTACAGTGTACAGGCAAAATACTTTACTAACAATCATGATTAATTCAGGTGTATGCCATTATAATAACCAAAAATGTGCAGGTGTACCTCAGTAGAATGATGAGTTAGATCACAGAAGTGTGCGATGGAGTCAGAACACATGGGTCACGGCGTCTCAGACATGCCAATGCGCATGTCTCAAGGACCTTCCTGGGGATTCCGATCACATGATCACCCATTCTGGTCATTCGATGTAGTGCGCATGTCGCAGGACCTGTGAGCATGTGATCACAGCATGTGATCACTCTTCCGGTCATGTGTTCAGGTAAATCATCCGGTCATGTGATTCAGTGTGTCACATGATCGGAATAAACGAACTTAAAGATTCAAGTGTTCAGTGGTATTCAAAACACATAGGAAAGCATGATTCCACAGCTATATTTCCAAAAATCATTATAGGGGACATATATATAACACCTAAAGTAAGTTATAAATATGCAAAGTATAAAGAAATATGTCATCTTACAAATATAAGGATATGTATGCAGGCATAAGCAGTAGCGGAGTACATATGGCAGTGTGGGCACCCGGTATAGGATCATTGCCGACTCAGGCGCATCGAATAACATGGATAGTACCATTTATGAGTCACTCATCAATCGGGGAGAAAAAATAACTGTATACAACTGGAAGTACCATTGTTGTGTACAGGAAAGCTATATGTACTGTGCGGAAGTACCGCCGCTTTCCTTGCTATATAAGGACTTAGTTTATTAGTTGTTGAGTAGCCCCCTAGTCTAAACGAGGAATTCAGTATATGCGACTTATGTTGTTATCACAAAGTCCCAACCTGACTAGTCCCCCCTGTCCGTTGGATACCATCCCTGGAAATCCAACATGGCAGACCCGGGATCATCCTCTAGATTCCGGGGGCACATTAATATATATCCATAAAATATGTCAATCTTCTCCTCGAGACTGATGGCTCAAAAGGCCTGTCCAAATGTAAATCCGAGCACATGGGTATAGCAACTAAACCATCTCAGGTAATCCAACACCACCTGTGTATAATCAAATGCCCGCATACAATTCGAAAATAGAAAAACGTGTCTAGGAAATCAATATATCCGTGCATCAGTGCGGTGAACAATCATATGTCATGCTATGCATAAGGCATGACCGTATAACCTGCTGTGCACAGAAACATGATCCCACCTATCTTGTTATAAAGGCATTTCTTTCTAAGGAAAATACAAAAAGAATTGTATATGGCAATAAGGTAAGCGGTGTATATATATAGGTCCCATCATGATCCAGTGGATAAGTCTTCCAGCGCTCACCCTTTATTGTGGGTACACACAATATTCACCATAATCCTGAGGGTAATAAAAACAATATATAAGATCACCTTGTTGTATAAACAAGGGGCACAACCACTTAAAACTCAACATAAGAGCAGGCGAGCAGAGTCAAGAGCACAATCACCTAGGACAATAACCAGGGCTTATAATCAACATTTAATCCCTGTGGTCTTAAAGTATTTAGTTTAGCAATCCATCTCATCTCACATTTTTTGAGAAGGGCAAGTCTGTTCCCCCCCCTCCGTGGTGTAGGGATATGGTCGACCAGCATACATTTAAGGTCCCGCTCCTTGTGGTCCATGTCAGTAAAATGCTTCGGGACTGGAAGGTCCATCCGTTTTTTTACGGATGGTATATCGATGTTGATTGATTCTACTTTTAAAATCCAGTGAAGTTTCCCCAATGTATAATAACTGACATGGACACCAAAGGATATATATAACAAAAGAGGATTCACATGTCAAAAAGTGCTTGATGTAGTGCTTCTTTTGCGTACGTGGATGCAGAAAAAAGCTGCCTTTTTGCATGTATTGACAATTAATACAATTTAAGCATGGAAAGCTACCCAATTTGGGACTACGCAGAAAGGTTTGGCCCAACTCCTTTTGTGTACCTATGTCAGTAAGGATCAATCTGTCTTTAAGGTTCCTAGTTCTTTTGTACGACATGAGGGGAGGGAGATGAAATTCCTCAATCCCCTCATGACCACTTTTCAAAACTGGCCAGTGTTTCAGGATAATTTGCCGAATGTGTGTACTGTCTTCTGTGTAAGTAGTTACCAGAGGAATTCTCTTGCTTTGTTTGTCACTATTTTTATTTTTCTTGGTAAGAAGCTCTGTACGTGTTTTGTATTGTATAGGGTTGAGATGTTGTTTAAGTAACGATACAGGATAGTCCCTATCTATGAAGGACTGTGTCATGCATTTAAGAGTGTCAGATAATTCATTATTATTGCTGACTATGCGTTTGGCGCGGTAAAACTGACTCAAGGGAAGCGATTTGACCATGGCCCTGGGATGTGCACTGTTGTATCTCAATAATGTGTTGCGATCGGTGGGCTTAGAGTATAAGCCCGTCGATAGCACCCGATCATGTAAGGTCACAACAGTGTCCAAAAAATGAAGTTGTTCATTTGAGTGTTCCAACGTAAATTTAATGTCAGAATCAATAGTATTCAGAAATTGAAAAAACTCCATAAGAGCCTCCTCTGACCCTGTCCAAATCAAAAAAATGTCATCTATGTATCGCCACCACTTCAGAACATGTCGGAAGTGGGGCGATACATAGATGTATGTCTCCTCGAGGAAGGAGACCGCCATGTTGGCGTAAGTAGGGGCCACATTGGACCCCATGGCGGTCCCCTTCCTCTGGAGATAGAAATGATCCCCAAATAAAAAATAATTGCAAGTCAGCACCAAATGTAGAAGTTGTATTAAAAAGCCTTGGCATTCAGTTGAAAAAGTGGACTGAGATAAAGCCTTGGTAACTACCTCAATCCCAAAGGAGTGCCTGATTGAGGTGTATAGGCTAGTGATATCTAGCGATGCTAGAATCACATCAGATGTCAAAGAAACTTCAGCCAACTTATTCAAATAATCTGAAGTGTCTTGGATATAGGACTGGGCTGACAGTGCATATTGTCTCAATATTCTATCCAAAAAAATAGAAATATTGGACAACAGGGAACCGCGACCAGACACGATTGGTCTACCCGGAGGGGTTTTGAGACATTTATGTATCTTGGGCAATAGGTACAAGAGGGGTGTGATGGGATGTGAGACAGAAAGGAAGGTTCTGAGCTTATCATCAATGATGCCAGCTGTGCTGGCTTCCTGTAGCAAGCTCTGAATCCGCCTTTCAATGTCCCATTTGGGATCAGTGTGTAGTTTTTGGTACACCTCGCAATCCTCCAACTGTCGGTTGGCCTCTGCGATATATTGATGAGTGTCCATGACCACAATCGCACCGCCCTTGTCAGCAGGCTTAATGGTGAGACTGTGGTCATGGACTAACTCATCAACAGCTCGCCACTCAGTTTGTGTGATGTTGGGGTGCAAAAACCTTTTCTTTTCATTCAACTTAAGCATATTGACATCTTTCATTACCGCATCAACAAATAAATCAATTGCAGGAGAAGACGCCGGTGGAATGAAATCACTTTTGTTAAATAAATTGTAATCACTCAGTTTCAATTCAGTATTAATACATGTGTTTGTCCTAGTTGGACGTGTTGAAAACCAGGTTCTAAGCTTCAGCCTACGGAAAAACTGATAAAGATCAGCTTCTAATTGTAACCAATCCGTGTTACTATTAGGGCAGAAGCTTAGTCCCTTGGCCAAGACACTTTGTATTTTCCTTAGAAAGAAATGCCTTTATAACAAGATAGGTGGGATCATGTTTCTGTGCACAGCAGGTTATACGGTCATGCCTTATGCATAGCATGACATATGATTGTTCACCGCACTGATGCACGGATATATTGATTTCCTAGACACGTTTTTCTATTTTCGAATTGTATGCGGGCATTTGATTATACACAGGTGGTGTTGGATTACCTGAGATGGTTTAGTTGCTATACCCATGTGCTCGGATTTACATTTGGACAGGCCTTTTGAGCCATCAGTCTCGAGGAGAAGATTGACATATTTTATGGATATATATTAATGTGCCCCCGGAATCTAGAGGATGATCCCGGGTCTGCCATGTTGGATTTCCAGGGATGGTATCCAACGGACAGGGGGGACTAGTCAGGTTGGGACTTTGTGATAACCACATAAGTCGCATATACTGAATTCCTCGTTTAGACTAGGGGGCTTCTCAACAACTAATAAACTAAGTCCTTATATAGCAAGGAAAGCGGCGGTACTTCCGCACAGTACATATAGCTTTCCTGTACACAACAATGGTACTTCCAGTTGTATACAGTTATTTTTTCTCCCCGATTGATGAGTGACTCATAAATGGTACTGTCCATGTTATTCGATGCGCCTGGGTCGGCAATGATCCTATACCGGGTGCCCACACTGCCATATGTACTCCGCTACTGCTTATGCCTGCATACATATCCTTATATTTGTAAGATGACATATTTCTTTATACTTTGCATATTTATAACTTACTTTAGGTGTTATATATATGTCCCCTATAATGATTTTTGAAAATATAGCTGTGGAATCATGCTTTCCTATGTGTTTTGAATACCACTGAACACTTGAATCTTTAAGTTCGTTTATTCCGATCATGTGACACACTGAATCACATGACCGGATGATTTACCTGAACACATGACCGGAAGAGTGATCACATGCTGTGATCACATGCTCACAGGTCCTGCGACATGCGCACTACATCGAATGACCAGAATGGGTGATCATGTGATCGGAATCCCCAGGAAGGTCCTTGAGACATGCGCATTGGCATGTCTGAGACGCCGTGACCCATGTGTTCTGACTCCATCGCACACTCCTGTGATCTAACTCATCATTCTACTGAGGTACACCTGCACATTTTTGGTTATTATAATGGCATACACCTGAATTAATCATGATTGTTAGTAAAGTATTTTGCCTGTACACTGTACGTTGGATTTGATACAGGTATCGTTTGCACTGTAACACTGTATGTAATTTTATGAAATGCTATTTTGTAATGATAACACTGTTGTTGTCAGTTTTTTAATATATCACTTTAAATGCTTGTAATTTACTCATTGATTGTTTAATTATGTCAATGTGTTTAAATATGTACTGTGCACTGCCCACAATGTCACTGCTTGAGGAAAATCCCATTGAGAGGATTGAAACGTTGCATGCTTGGTGAATAAAGCTTCTTTTACTTCTTCACTACTCGGATGTGCTGCGGAGTTCATTTATTCTCTCTCTATATATATATATATATAAACAGAATAGGAGCGGCACTGCTGTATATAAGTATCAGCGGAGTGCCAGCGGCTGTGAAGGCGATCCCCCTTCAAACGGTTAACAGGAAAAATTCCACGGCACATCCAAAGCGTAAAATAAGATCAACTTTCATTCACCAGACAGCGACGTTTCGATCCTCCTCCTGGGATCTTTCTCAAGCAGTGACAAACATTACTAGTGCTCAGTGCATATTTATCCAGCTTCACATTATTATTCAATCAAGTTCTGATTTGTATCAATCAACAAAAAATCCTACTAAAAACCTCAAAATACATCAAATACAAGTGTATACTGTGGATGCATTGTAGATATAACATACAGTACATGTGTTATTAATATACATTTCCCATAACCCTGCTCATAAGTGCAATATATCAATGTATGGTCATCATAATTAACGACTCCACACACCTGAAAGTGACATCATAACTATATTCAGTGCAGGTGTTCCTTAAAAACAAGCCAAACAGGAAAGGCCCTAGAGTGAGCGTGGAGGGAGATCAACGTGGAGTCGCAGGACCTTAAGAAACTATCGGAACACATGATTAAATGTCCGATCATGTGATCTCTGTGTCTGTAGCGTCCGACGTCCTGCGTTCCAGTGTGGAGCGCACAGCGTCAGTGTACGTCACCGCAACAGTGAATCCAGTGTGGCATGCGTTCCACAAGGCCTATGGAACGCAAGCCACTCCACGGGAACCTAGCGTGCAATTTTCAAGGGAGGGCTCACTCAAGCGTACACATCCGACCCACACCCGTAGGTACCGCATCACATGAGCCCAGATGGCAGCGCAGCGTGCACCTCAGACAAGGGGACCACTTAGAGTAAGGCGGATGACTAAGATTTCAGAACACATCTTAAGTATATATAGTAAGATCTATATTCCCAAATCAGGGCTTCCATGTCAAATAGAGACATCACTGTATGATGACTCCAATTGATTTGTATTCAGTTGGGACACTAAACAAATTGTGAATAAAAACTGAATGCAATGATGTGGAGATGGCAAATGTCAATATTTTATTTGTAATAGAACGTTGATGACAGATCAAACGTTTAATCCGAGTAAATTTATCATTTTAAAGGAAAAATACGTTGATTCCAATTTTCACGGTGTCAACAAATCCCCAAAAAGTTGGGACAAGTAGCAATGAGAGGCTGGAAAAAGTAAATTTGAGCATAACGAAGAGCTGGAAGACCAATTAACACTAATTAGGTCAATTGGCAACATGATTGGGTATAAAAAGAGCTTCTCAGAGTGGCAGTGTCTCTCAGAAGCCATGATGGGTAGAGGATCACCAATTCCCACAATGTTGCTCAGAAAGATAGTGGAGCAAGATCAGAAAGGTGTTACCCAGCGAAAAATTGCAAAGACTTTGCATCTATCATCATCAACTGTGCATAACATCATCCGAAGATTCAGAGAATCTGGAACAATCTCTGTTTGTAAGGGTCAAGGCTGTAAAACCATACTGGATGCCCGTGATCTCCGGGCCCTTAAACGACACTGCACCACAAACAGGAATGCTACTGTAAAGGAAATCACAGAATGGGCTCAGGAATTCTTCCAGAAACCATTGTCAGTGAACACAATCCACCGTGCCATCCGCCGTTGTCAGCTGAAACTCTACAGTGAAAAGAAGAAGCCATTTCTAAGCAAGATCCACAAGCTCAGGCGTTTTCACTGGGCCAGGGATCATTTAAAATGGAGTGTGGCAAAATGGAAGACTGTTCTCTGGTCAGACAAGTCACGATTCGAAGTTCTTTTTGGAAATCTGGGACGCCATGTCATCCGGACCAAAGAGGACAAGGACAACCCAAGTTGTTATCAACGCTCAGTTCAGAAGCCTGCATCTCTGATGGTATGGGGTTGCATGAGTGCGTGTGGCATGGGCAGCTTGCATGTCTGGAAAGGCACCATCAATGCAGAAAAATATATTCAGGTTCTAGAACAACATATGCTCCTATCCAGACGTCAACTCTTTCAGGGAAGACCCTGCATTTTTTTAATGCCAGACCACATTCTGCATCAATCACAACATCATGGCTGCGTAGGAGAAGGATCCGGGTACTGAAATGGCCAGTCTGCAGTCCAGATCTTTCACCTATAGAGAACATTTGGCGCATCATAAAGAGGAAGGTGCAACAAAGCATTCCTATTTCTAAACTTGAGAAACTGGTGTCCTCGGTCCCCAGACGTCTGTTGAGTGTTGTAAGAAGAAGGGGAGATGACACACAGTGGTGAAAATTGCCTTGTCCCAACTTTTTTGGGATTTGTTGACACCATGAAATGCTGATTCAACATATTTTCCCCTTAAAATGGTACATTTTCTCAGTTTAAACTTTTGTTCCGTGATTTATGTTCTATTCTGAATAAAATATTAGAAGTTGGCACCTCCACATCATTGCATTCAGTTTTTATTCACGATTTGTATAGTGTCCCAACTTTTTGGGAATCCGGTTTGTAGATACTATACAACATATGTCTCGTACTGAGTTGCTAAATAGGAGGAAAGTGACTAGGAAAAGTACTAACAGGATCCCATTGGTTACGGTCTACATTGAAGACAGCATGCATATTCGACAGATTGTCTCCCGACATTGGTCGATTCTGAGAAGTGGACATGAGGAGATTGAAGAGTTCAAACTTCCTCCCCTCATGTCATATAAACGAGCAAGAAATTTGAAGGACAAATTGATTCACACTGACATAGGCCCACAATGTACAATTGGTCAAACATTTTTGCGCTGTCCAAAACTGGGGAGCTTCCCCTGTTTGAATTGCGTGAATTGCCGATACATGCAAAAGGGTAGCTTTTTCTTCTTCACCCGAGGACACAAAAGAAATATCCGATTAAACATCTTTTGACATGTGATTCGGCATATGTAGTGTATATACTATGGTGCCCATGTCAACTGTTATACGTTGGGGAGACATCTTTGGATTTTAAATCCAGAATTAATCAGCACAGGTATGCGATCCGAAAGAAACGTATGGATCTCCCAGTCCCCAAACACTTTGTTGACTTTGGACATCAGGAAAGGGACTTGAAGTTTATGTTAATAGATCATATTCCCACTCCTAGACGGGGTGGAAATAGACAGCTATTGTTAAAAAAATTGAACACATTAAAACCCCAGGGACTTAATGTAGACTACAGACCTTGGATATTATCCTGAGTGGGTCATTTTGGATGTTGCTGGCTTGCTGATCTGGGGTACACGTACTAGTGCCCCCTGTTTAAATACAGTGGTTATATATAACTAATCATTTATTTTGTTCTTTACTCTTTTGCAGTTTACCAATCAGAAATGGTCCTTAATGTGAAGGGTGAGCGTTGGAATGTGATGGATTGATAGGAGGAGGCGTTGAAACTAGAACACAACAGTGTAACATCTACAAGAACAAATTTATTCTTTAATTTTACTGTTGATTTTGTTTATTTTGAATACTTGTATACATTAGCTTATACCTTTTGTCCTGACCGCCAGTGAACTATTATATGATTCTTTGGGCTAGACGTCATTTTCTAACATTTTGGGCCCTCTCGGGTGACACACTGACCCCGCGTTGGGTATTACGACAGCATGATAGTCTTTTGACTAGTGCCCATTTAGTACCGTGGGGTGCCTGATTTCTGTTGGTGACCGACTTGGAGATGGTGGATGATTTATCTAATCAAGTTTACTACATAGAGTAGAACAAGATAACAGCCTGATGAACGTTTAAAAAGAAAAAAACAAAACCTTTATTTAAAGTCTGTTTAAAATAGGGTAGGGAGAACCCATATGTCACAATCTGTGACCATCAGGCAACTAGTCTTTAATGAACATACAGAGGGGGAGACTAAATAACACCTCTGTATATCCAGAAAGACCAGGCTAATATCTGACTTGCTAGCTAGAGTAGCTAGAGTATGCAAGTCAGGAAACGGACACAATAGAAAAGAGACAGTGTGAACGGATGTAGAGCGTGTGTGTGCCAGTGACCCTGAGGACAATATATAAGAAAATTACAGGTAAATACCCACTGGTATACAGATCTCAGCACACTAAGTCTCGCTACCTTAATCCAGTAGCAGTGTAAAGGATCTGAAACCACTGGATATAACGTGTACTATATGGCCTATGGTCAGGACCAAAAGTCGCAACTGTATGCCCGCAGCCAATTTAAGCTGAATACAGTCACTCAGAGCTAGTATATTTTAGCTCCATGCACACAACAAAAGCCAGTATGATTTGGCTCATCCGTTCATCACATGCAAACTCTAAGGCTGGCAAAAGGTAATTTGCATCTAGTGCAGTCCTGCCTAAAGAGCTGTGTCCTAGTACATTTACAGCAGCTCTACGGGTTTCTACGTGATCTATACATTATCACGCTTCTTCAGGAGCTTATTTTTAGTACATGTGTCAAAGACAGTTGGAGCCGCACTGTAGTGTGCTATGGCTCATGGCGCTGTAATGGCCGCATGCGGCCGATAGAACGCCGAACTCATATGGCCGAGACCCCGACCATCAAGAGAGGTGTGCTGGTAGCACCTCCAATCAGAAGTATGGGCGGGCCCGATGGCTCCGCCCTCCGACCGGCCGATGCCGAAATTAACACTGACACCTTCTAGCGCATTAAGCGCATTTACAGTAGCAGGGGGAATGAGGATCGCGGCCCGTGCAATGCCATTAGATCCGGAGCAACTTCACTGGACGGGGTCCAGTGCGAGGAAGGCGTCCTCCTCACTAGTTTGGATGTAGAGGCCTTGTACAGCTCTATACCCCATCAATCTGGGTGTAGGGCTGTCGAGGCCTTCATCCAACAGAGAGGTGAACAATGTCGCCGGCACAACATCTTCCTGTTACAGTTACTGGATTTTGTCCTCACCCACAACATCTTCCTCTTTGACCAGCACTTCTACCACCAGCTCAGGGGCGTCGCGATGGGCAGTCCTTGTGCCCCGACGTTTGCCAACTTGTACCTGGGCTGGTGGGAGAAGGAGGTTGTGTTTAGTGATGAGATGGAGCAGCACACGTCGAATGTACAATTATGGATTAGGTACATCGACGATGTGCTGATATTGTGGAAGGGGACGATGGGGCTATTTTTTACTTCTGAAGTACAAGAACAACAGATAGCGTTCCTGGATTTGATGATCACCATAGGTACTGACAGAAAAATCACCACGAGCTTGTTTAGAAAAAAGACCTCTACTAACAATTTACTGCATTGGAAAAGTGGTCATCCCCTGGCCCTGAAAAGAGGTATCCCTAAGGGACAGTACCTCAGGGCCAGGAGGAATTGTTCAGGCCTAGGTGATTTCAGAGCTGCAGCGTCTGACCTTAGGGACCGATTTTTTAATCGGGGATACCCGGAATATACCGTGAAACAGGCATTCCATCATTCTATGAGTGCAGATCGCACGCAGCTCTTAATTCCGAAATCCAGAAGCACTGTGGACTCTACGCCCAGAATTGTCGCAACTTTTGATAAGGCTCATAAAAATGTCCGTGACATTTTACTGAATCATTGGTCCATCTTGCAATCTGACCCAGACATTGGGAGGCTTATTCCGGATGTCCCCCAAATCACGTACCGTCGTAGTCTGAACCTACGTGACCACCTGGTGCATAGCTTATATACACAACCGAAATCTGAGACCTGGTTGAGAAATACCCTTAAAGGCACCTTTCCCTGTGGCTCATGTATCATCTGTAGAAATATCCTGAGAGGGGAATTTTTTACTAGCCATATAACAGGCAAGAGGTATATGATACGGTCATTTATCAGATGTACTTCTGTGGGTATTGTATATCTAATCAGCTGCCGATGCGGGTCACAATACGTCGGTAAAACGAGACGTGAACTGAGACGCAGATTTGGGGAACATCTGTCTGACATCCGCAATAAGCGTGACACATCAGTGGCACGTCATGTATGCGACATGCATGGCGGTAACCCTGATGTGTTAAAAGTGCAAGGGATTGACCAAGTAAAAATGTCAATTCGTGGAGGGGATATTGATATACCCCTACTACGAAAAGAAGCGATGTGGACATATAAGCTGCAGACAGTTCAACCATCTGGGCTTAATGAGTCCATATCCTTTGCCAGCTTCATTTAATACAGCCTCCTATACATATGGAATGATGTGTATTCTCCTGTATCAGCACTGTATGTCTGGTGGTACATCAGTACACATATCTATGGTTCTTATGCTGCCTCAAGTTATCTACATTATAAATATGTGATTGCAATTGGTCCGATTCTTTTTCCATTTCTTTATTTGCTGCACCCAGCATATATGTAGATCTATATCTATGCATATTGAGGATATACTGTGCATATTGCATCTGTACTGTGATGTGTAGCAATATAATGTAGATCGTTAGTCTGGCACTGATGTGTTTGATAGAGCTCCTCCCTGCTAATGTCACATGACATGTATGGTGAGTGGTACCTGTTGGTTCGGTTCATGCACCCTGAAGGGACCCCGTCCATTGAAGTTGCTCCGGATCTAATGGCATTGCACGGGCCGCGATCCTCATTCCCCCTGCTACTGTAAATGCGCTTAATGCGCTAGAAGGTGTCAGTGTTAATTTCGGCATCGGCCGGTCGGAGGGCGGAGCCATCGGGCCCGCCCATACTTCTGATTGGAGGTGCTACCAGCACACCTCTCTTGATGGGCGGGGTCTCGGCCATATGAGTTCGGCGTTCTATCGGCCGCATGCGGCCATTACAGCGCCATGAGCCATAGCACACTACAGTGCGGCTCCAACTGTCTTTGACACATGTACTAAAAATAAGCTCCTGAAGAAGCGTGATAATGTATAGATCACGTAGAAACGCGTAGAGCTGCTGTAAATGTACTAGGACACAGCTCTTTAGGCAGGACTGCACTAGATGCAAATTACCTTTTGCCAGCCTTAGAGTTTGCATGTGATGAACGGATGAGCCAAAATATACTGGCTTTTGTTGTGTGCATGGAGCTAAAATATACTAGCTCTGAGTGACTGTATTCAGCTTAAATTGGCTGCGGGCATACAGTTGCGACTTTTGGTCCTGACCATAGGCCATATAGTACACGTTATATCCAGTGGTTTCAGATCCTTTACACTGCTACTGGATTAAGGTAGCGAGACTTAGTGTGCTGAGATCTGTATACCAGTGGGTATTTACCTGTAATTTTCTTATATATTGTCCTCAGGGTCACTGGCACACACACGCTCTACATCCGTTCACACTGTCTCTTTTCTATTGTGTCCGTTTCCTGACTTGCATACTCTAGCTAGTCTAGCTAGCAAGTCAGATATTAGCCTGGTCTTTCTGGATATACAGAGGTGTTATTTAGTCTCCCCCTCTGTATGTTCATTAAAGACTAGTTGCCTGATGGTCACAGATTGTGACATATGGGTTCTCCCTACCCTATTTTAAACAGACTTTAAATAAAGGTTTTGTTTTTTTCTTTTTAAACGTTCATCAGGCTGTTATCTTGTAATTATTATAGGAACGTCTACCGATTTAATTCTCCCAAGTGTGTATTTCTTACTACATAGAGTAGGTATAATATCCCCGTAATCTAGAGGATGAAGCCTTCGTCTGGTTAGGTTGATCCCCAGGGATGGCGATCTACCGACAGCGATGGCGCCCTGACCGGTGTGCCTGTGTGACTAGCACGGGATACACCGGTCGGACTCCTCGTAGGACTAGGGGCTATGTCAACTAGATGGACACTGCTTTTATACTATTTGTACTGAATATAAATCAATTGGAGTCATCATTAGAGATGTCGCGAACATAAAATTTTCCGTTCGCGAACGGCGAACGCGAATTTCCGCAAATGTTCGCGAACGGGCGAACCGGGCGAACTGCCATAGACTTCAATAGACAGGCGAATTTTAAAACCCACAGGGACTCTTTCTGGCCACAATAGTGATGGAAAAGTTGTTTCAAGGGGACTAATACCTGGATGTGACATGCCAGAGGGGGATCCATGGCAAAACTCCCATGGAAAATTACATAGTTGACGCAGAGTGTGGTAAGTTGAATTCGCAATGCGATTAATATAACCTGCATTAATCGCATTGCGATTACAACTTAGATCTGAGATCCTAATGGTTGTATTGCTAGAATTGACGAATATAACGAATATAGCACTATATTCTCAATCTTCGTTATATCCTAGCAATACAACCATTAGGAACCCAGCTCTAAGTTGAATTCGCAATGCGATTAATATAACCTGTATTAATCGCATTGCGATTACAACTGAGGTCTGAGTTCATAATGGTTGTATTGGTCGCGCCATCACGTGGTATAGGGGGACGGGGGTGTGACTCACTGCAGCCTGGTGAGTGGTGGGGCGCCGCGGCCGCTGCCCTGCAGGAGTCTCTGGTGCCGGGAGGAGGAGGTAGGTAGAGCGGCTCTGACTTTATAGGCCAAATTATTTTAATAATACCCCAATAATAATAAGTTAATAACCTAACCCCATTCATAAATTACTGTGGATTATTATAGAGATGGCCCCAGGCCAGGAGACATAAGGGGTTGGGTTGAACTGTGGGCTGGGGCCACCCGGCCACATTTACTAATCTTTGCTCAGGGGGGCCCTCATAAATATAGACCCACATGGTGTGGACTGGTCATTTTTACTAAGGAATATAGTTTAAACGTTTATGTGCAAAAGAGAAAAGAAGAAGTCAGCTCCAATCAGATATCTGCACATAGACCAAGACTCTGGGTCTATGCAGATATCTGAATGGAGCTGACTTAGTGACTTCTTCTTTTTTCTCTTTATCTCTTTATTATGGCTTTGGGGGGGGGGGCAGGGGTGACACAATTTTCTACTGCACCGGGTGACACCAGCCATAGCAACGCCACTGTAACCATTAGGAACCCAGCTCTAAGTTGAATTCGCAATTGCGATTAATATAACCTGTATTAATCGCATTGCGATTACAACTTAGATCTGAGTTCCTAATGGTTGTATTGCTAGAATTGACGAATATAACGAATATTGCACTATATTCTCAATCTTCGTTATATTCTAGCAATACAACCATTAGGAACCCAACTCTAAGTTGAATTCACAATGCGATTAATATAACCTGTATTAATCGCATTGCGATTACAACTTAGAGCTAAGTTCCTAATGGTTGTATTGCTAGAATTGACGAATATAACGAATATTGCACTATATTCTCAATCTTCGTTATATTCTAGCAATACAACCATTAGGAACCCAGCTCTAAGTTGAATTCGCAAAGCGATTAATATAACCTGTATTAATCGCATTGCGATTACAACTTAGTCAAATTTGTGATACTGCAGCTTCAGAATGAATCTAAGATGGATGCTGTCCCTAAAATGGATGCTGTCCTTGCTATTTGATAGGAGGTGGGAGGGTCTGGGAGGGAGGGTATGCTGATTGGCTGGAATGTGTCTGCTGACTGTGAGGTAGAGGGTCAAAGTTTGCTCAATGATGATGTATAGGGGGCGGACCGAACATCGCATATGTTCGCCCGCCGCAGTGAACGCGAACAAGCTATGTTCGCCGGGAACTATTCGCTTGCGAATAGTTTGGGACATCTCTAGTCATCATACAGTGATGTCTCTATTTGACATGGAAGCCCTGATTTGGGAATATAGATCTTACTATATATACTTAAGATATGTTCTGACATCTTAGTCATCCGCCTTACTCTAAGTGGTCCCCTTGAGGTGCACGCTGCGCTGCCATCTGGGCTCATGTGATGCGGTACCTACGGGTGTGGGTCGGATGTGTACGCTTGAGTGAGCCCTCCCTTGAAAATTGCACGCTAGGTTCCCGTGGAGTGGCTTGGGTTCCATAGGCCTTGGGGAACGCACGCCACACTGGATTCACTGTTGTGGTGACGTACACTGACGCTGTGCGCTCCACACTGGAACGCAGGACGTCGGACGCTACAGACGCAGAGATCACATGATCGGACATTTAATCATGTGTTCCGATAGTTTCTTAAGGTCCTGCGACATGCGCAGTTGAATGACCGGCACGCCGAACTCCACGTTGATCTCCCTCCACGCTCACTCTAGGACCTTTCCTGTTTGGCTTGTTTTTAAGGTACACCTGCACTGAATATAGTTATGATGTCACTTTCAGGTGTGTGGAGTCGTTAATTATGATGACCATACATTGATATATTGCACTTATGAGCAGGGTTATGGGAAATGTATATTAATAACACATGTACTGTATGTTATATCTACAATGCATCCGCAGTATACACTTGTATTTGATGTATTTTGAGGTTTTTAGTAGGATTTTTTGTTGATTGATACAAATCAGAACTTGATTGAATAATAATGTGAAACTGGATAAATATGCACTGAGCACTAGTAATGTTTGTCACTGCTTGAGAAAGATCCTAGGAGGAGGATCGAAACGTCACTGTCTGGTGAATAAAAGTTGATCTTATTTTATGCTTTGGATGTGCTGTGGAATTTTTCCTGTTATATATATATACACTGCTCAAAAAAATAAAGGGAACACTTAAACAACACAATGTAACTCCAAGTCAATCACACTTCTGTGAAATCAAACTGTCCACTTAGGAAGCAACACTGAGTGACAATCAATTTCACATGCTGTTGTGCAAATGGGATAGACAACAGGTGGAAATTATAGGCAATTAGCAAGACACCCCCAATAAAGGAGTGGTTCTGCAGGTGGTGACCACAGACCACTTCTCAGTTCCTATGCTTCCTGGCTGATGTTTTGGTCGCTTTTGAATGCTGGCGGTGCTTTCACTCTAGTGGTAGCATGAGACGGAGTCTACAACCCACACAAGTGGCTCAGGTAGTGCAGCTTATCTAGGATGGCACATCAATGCGAGTTGTGGCAAGAAGGTTTGCTGTGTCTGTCAGGAGACAGGCCAGTACATCAGGAGACGTGGAGGAGCCCGTAGGAGGGCAACAACCCAGCAGCAGGACCGCTACCTCCGCCTTTGTGCAAGGAGGAACAGGAGGAGCACTGCCAGAGCCGTGCAAAATGACCTCTAGCAGGCCACAAATGTGCATGTGTCTGCTCAAACAGTCAGAAACAGACTCCATGAGGGTGATATGAGGGCCCGATGTCCACAGGTGGGGGTTGTGCTTACAGCCCAACACCGTGCAGGACGTTTGGCATTTGCCAGAGAACACCAAGATTGGCAAATTCGCCACTGGCACCCTGTGCTCTTCACAGATGAAAGCAGGTTCACACTGAGCACATGTGACAGACTTGACAGAGTCTTGAGACGCCGTGGTGAACGTTCTGCTGCCTGCAACATCCTCCAGCATGACCGGTTTGGCATTGGGTCAGTAATGGTGTGGGGTGCGATTTCTTTGAAGGGGCGCACAGCCCTCCATGTGCTCGCCAGAGGTAGCCTGACTGCCATTAGGTACTGAGATGAGATCCTCAGACCCCTTGTGAGACCATATGCTGGTGCGGTTGGTCCTGGGTTCCTCCTAATGCAAGACAATGCTAGACCTCATGTGGCTGGAGTGTGTCAGCAGTTCCTGCAAGACGAAGGCATTGATGCTATGGACTGGCCCACCCGTTCCCCAGACCTGAATCCAATTGAGCACATCTGGGACATCATGTCTCGCTCTATCCATGCACCACAGACTGTCCAGGAGTTGGCAGATGCTTTAGTCCAGGTCTGGGAGGAGATCCCTCAGGAGACCGTCCGCCACCTCATCAGGAGCATGCACAGGCATTGTAGGGAGGTCATACAGGCACGTGGAGGCCACACACACTACTGAGCCTCATTTTGACTTGTTTTAAGGACATTACATCAAAGTTGGATCAACCTGTAGTGTGTTTTTCCACTTTAATTTTGAGTGTGACTCCAAATCCAGACCTCCTTGGGTTGAAAAAATTGATTTCCATTTTTTTATATTTGTGTAATTTTGTTGTCAGCACATTCAACTACAGTCATGTGAAAAAATTAGGACACCCTTTGAAAGCATGTGGTTTTTTGTAACATTTTTAATAAATGGTTATTTCATCTCCGTTTCAACAATACAGAGAGATTAAAGTAATCCGACTAAACAAAGAAAACTGAAGAAAAGTCTTTTCAAGATCTTCTGTAAATGTCATTCTACAAAAATGCCTATTCTAACTGAGGAAAAAGATAGGACACCCTTGCCCCTAATAGCGAGTGTTACCTCCTTTGGCTGAAATAACTGCAGTGAGACGGTTCTTGTAGCCATCTACCAGTCTTCGACATCGGTCTGAGGAAATTTTACCCCACTCCTCAATGCAGAACTTTTTCAGCTGTGAGATGTTTGAGGGGTTTCTTGCACGTACAGCCCTTTTCAAGTCACCCCACAGCATCTCAATGGGATTCAAATCTGGACTTTGACTTGGCCATTCCAGGACTCTCCATTTCTTCTTTTTCAGCCAATCTTTGGTTGATTTACTAGTATGTTTTGGGTCATTGTCATGTTGCATGGTCCAGTTCCGCTTCAGCTTTAATTTTCTAACTGATGGTCTCACATGTTCTTCAAGCACCTTCTGATACACAGTAGAATTCATCGTGGATTCTATGATGGTGAGCTGACCAGGTCCTGCTGCAGCAAAGCAGCCCCAAACCATGACACTTCCACCTCCATGCTTCACAGTTGGTATGAGGTTCTTTTCTTGGAATGCTGTGTTTGGTTTACGCCAAACATGTCCTCTGCTGTTGTGTCCAAATAATTCAATTTTGGACTCATCTGTCCAAAGAACATTATTCCAGAAGTCCTGGTCTTTGTCAACTTTATCGCTGGCAAATGTCAGTCTGGCCTCGATGTTTCTCTTGGAAAGCAAAGGTTTCCTCCTTGCACACCTCCCATGCAAGTTAAACTTGTACAGTCTCTTTCTGATTGTAGAGGCATGTGCTTCTACATCAACAGTAGCCAGAGCCTGCTGTAGTTCTCGAGATGACACTTTAGGGTTTTTGGATACCTCTTTTAGCATCTTGCGGTCTGCTCTTGGGGTGAACTTGCTGGGGCGACCAGTCCTGGGCATGTTGGCAGTTGTTTTGAAAGCCCTCCACTTGTAGACTATCTTCCGGACAGTGGAATGGCTGATTTCAAAATCTTTTGAGATCTTTTTAAATCCCTTCCCAGACTCATAGGCTGCTACAATCTTTTTTCTGAAGTCCTCTGACAGCTCTTTTGCTCTCACCATGGTGCTCACTCTCACTTCAACAGTCAGGAGCACACCAAACTAAATGTCTGAGGTTTAAATAGGGCAAGCCTCATTCAACATGCAGAGTAACGATCTACTAATTATGTGCACCTGGTGTGATATACCTGTGTGAGATCTGAGCCAATTTAAGAGGGAATACATGTGAGGGTGTCCTATCTTTTTCCTCAGTTAGAATAGGCATTTTTGTAGAATGACATTTACAGAAGATCTTGAAAAGACTTTTCTTCAGTTTTCTTTGTTTAGTTGGATTACTTTAATCTCTCTGTATTGTTGAAACGGAGATGAAATAACCATTTATTAAAAATGTTACAAAAAACCACATGCTTTCAAAGGGTGTCCTAATTTTTTCACATGACTGTATGTAAAGAACAAAGTATTTCAGAAGAATATTTAATTAATTCAGATCTAGGATGTGTTATTTTTGTGTTCCCTTTATTTTTTTAAGCAGTGTATATAAATATATATATATATATATATATATATATATATATATATATCTCTCTCTATCTCTCTCTCTTTCTCTCTCTGATTTGGTTGAGAGACCATTCTTTAGTTACTGGGGGTCTCGTGATATTGTGTGGGAACTACTGTCTTAATTCAAGGGTTGCTGCTGAGCGAGAGGTTTTTGATCAGTCAATGCAAAAAGGGCCTTGTGTGCTGTTCAGCTTGACTATATAGAATCATATTGGTAAAGGAAAGTGAGTTGATGAGCTTTTTTTTAAGGAGACAAGGTGGTATATATTACCCGGGCATACCAATAGCTGTGTGAGTAACCCCTTCCCCCACAGGAGTACCGTGTGTTCTCCGTGCGCCCCTTTTTCCACTCCAGGTCAATTGGAAGCCCTATCCTGTGGTCAGGTCACTATTCAGAGCCAAAACTGAGGCTGGTATATCCCATTAGGAGACTCTGAGGGCTGCTGTGTGTCGGCGAGAGCCCTTTTCCTCATGCAGCTACTCCTTTTCCTAAGGCCTAACTAGGGTGAACGGAGTCCGTGTGTCGGTGCTAGAAACCCTAGGGCAACTCAGAGGCAAACGAAGGGTAGTAGCAGCCGTCCAGGCGTGTGTCGCGGGACACTGTAGGTGGACGCACCTACTTTTAGAAGGCTCGAGCATGGGTGTGGGGAAATCTAGGGAACAGAAGGGTACCACTTCTGACTATAGGACAGCCAAGCAGCACATGAAATCCATCTATGGAGGAGGAGTTGTTAAGCCCCTCAAAGATTGGCACCAATGGACTGTAGGTATAGAGTGGACCATCCCCAAAGAAGGGACCTTTGAGGTCTGGATTTGGGAAACGTTTGTCCGTGAATTCACCACTAGACTCCAAAGCCATGGTTCCTTCCAGAAGGCAGAACTGTGGCTGCACGAATCCATCGAGCTCCAGCAACAGGGCATTCAAAAGTCCCAGATAGTGTGAACTAACACTGTCATGTACTCCCATCCAACTAAAACTACGGAGTCCAATAAAACCAGGGATGAGACCGAGCTGCAGGCTTAAACCTACTGGCCACACAGGCCATACCAGCAGCCTCAGCCGCTCTGTCTCCATCTCCACCACCAACTCAGGGACCGGCAAACGATGTCTCTGATAAAACGGATTACCGACACCTTGGGAAATCCGATTTAGTCACACTATGTGAAGCCAGAGGCATCTCCATAATCAATAAACCCAAACCAGAGTGCATAGCGGCCTTAGAAAGGGATGATTTCCAACAGAGCCCGGAGGGGGATTATAGGGGCTATCGAGAGGAACAGTTGAGGGCCAGACTCAGGGAGGTTTATGGAGTCATGTTTGATGGTAGTCAGAGACTACTTATTACCAAATTGTGGCAATTAGATGCAAGCCTGAACAGGCAGACACCTCCAGTTAAACCGACGCCTAGAGCCCCGGACTCTGAGCCAACAGCTAGTCCTCGAAAAATAGAGCCTTTGTATCCGTCTTTGGCCAATCTGGGGGAAACGGTGACTGTGGCAGAGCCTCTCCAACCCCCTTCCAGCGACCTACCACCTTGTAAGAGGCCTTCTGCTGAGGCTGGTCTACCTCCCGGGGTGTTTCCAGTCCGGGTACAAGAATGTGAGGGACCCCCCGGACAAAACACTACGAGCCGATTCAACTGGCACGTACCTTTTACTGCAGGGGAGATAAGGGAGATCTTGAATGATCTCCCGGATCACAGGACTAATCCTCGTGGGTTTGCCAAGAAAATGAATGTCAATCAGCTGAGCTATGGGAAGAGTGGAGCAGATTGTGCACGCATCCTCAGAGCCGCTGTAGGTGAAGATGTTGCAGATGACATCATTTCCAGGTGTGGTATACCCACAGATGAGCAACTCACGACGGGGGGTAAGGAATTTTGCAAACACTTGACAGAATAAAATGCCTACCATGTATAATGTTGTGTCCCCCTTCCAGTTCATGACAGCAATCCAAGGTCCAGATGAGGATGCCTCAGTCTACTGGTGGAGATTAAAACAAGGGGTATCAGACGCAGTGTTCGAGGCAGGTCCAGATGTCCCCGATAATTCACAACCTATATCTCCAATCCACCTGATGTTGAAGGCCAAATTCCTGGCTGGATTAGTGCCTAAATTGAGGGATAGGTTAATGATGGCACGGCCGGAAGCTCACTCCATGAACTTCCACTCCCTCATGGCAACAATCCAGGCCATAGAGCTGGACTTGCATGCAAGGAAGGAGGCCAAGTCGGCCAAAATCATGACAGCATTTGAGTTAATTGCCCAGAGTAACCATCCTAGCCAAAGGAGAAACAAGGGGAATAAATATCCTAGTCCTGTCTGTTTCCTTTGCCGTCAGAGAGGTCATGTAGCACGCCACTGTCCAGAGTATGAGGATGGGGAGGACCAGGATTCTCTCAAACCTCGTAAGACCACCCCTGACCGGTCCTAAGCACATCAACCAAACCCAGGGAAATCGTACCACAATACGGATGGCCCTACGGGAACCTACCATTTCATCTCCGATCCCGTACATACCCAGAACATTGGAGCTGTTACACAGTCCAACAGCTCAGCCCGCTAGGGAAACGGCAAACCAGTGTCAGCTCATGTCAATCTGTTTCTTGAGGAATTGCCATACCCTCTATCCTGCCTCATTGACACCGGCACAGCCAGAACTGTCCTAAAAACCCAAGACCTCAGAGGCAGGATTCCACTTTCTGGCAAGACTACCTCCACCGTTGGACTTACAGGTCAATCAGTGACTCTCAGAGATACTAAACCATTGCAATGTAAGTTAGGTCAACACACAGAAGCAGTTATATCTTTGTTGATCTCGGATGATGTCCCTATTAACCTTTTGGGGGCAGACATTCTGTCGGAAATTCAGGCCAAAATCTCCTATACCTCGGAGGGTGTTGTGGTCACTAGTGCACTCACAGACGAGCTGCTCTGTGCAGTGGTGCCAGTTCCGTATACTGGAGACCCTGGCAGCTTTGTGCCCCTGGACGTACTGGCCGAGGTAGATCCTAAACTTTGGGCGGTTGACAAGTATGACGTCGGTTTGCTGCCGGTACCTCCAGCCACTATACGGATTGCAAGTAATGTTTGGTGTGAAATACTGGACCAAGCAGCGGTGCCCTTAATAGGGTAGGTTCAATCTCCTTAGTACAAAGTGAAAAATTAAATACGGGAACCGCGCTGTATTTTTGACAGTTTATGAAAGTAGTTGGAATAAAGAACCATAAACGTGGAGAACCGAGTTCATATTCAGCTGTCGGAAGTGGCAATCACAAGTCCGTACTTCATATATAATGAACCTGCTATCCACCTCCAGCCGTCAGATCTCGCCTTGAGCCACCGACCACCTACTCCAAACCGGGTCAAGATTACCTTCTCAAGGCGAGATCTGACGACAGGCTGGAGGTGGATAGCAGGTTCATTATATGTGAAGTACGGACTTGTGATTGCCACTTCCGACAGCTGAATAGGAACTCGGTTCTCCACGTTTATGGTTCTTTATTCCAACTACTTTCCTAAACTGTCAAAAATACAGCGCGGTTCCCGTATTAAATTTTTCACTATACGGATTGCCCCCGGTTGCTTATTACCAAGATTACCGCAGTACCCGCTGAGTGTAGTGCAGATGGACAGCCTCAAAATCTAGATCAACAGGTATCTCCAAATCGGGGTCTTGACCCCAACTCAATCCCCATGTAACACTCCTCTATTTCCGGTGGCAAAGAAATCAGCCAAGGACCAGGAAGTCACTTACCAACTGGTCCATGATCTCAGAGCCATTAACAAAATCATTGTCAGTGATGCCCGGTTAGTGCCTAATCCTCACAAATTACTTGCTTCCATCCCACCTAAGGCTTCGTACTTTAGTGTCATCGACTTGTCCAATGCCTTTTTCTCTGTACCAC
Source organism: Bufo bufo (assembly GCF_905171765.1). Classification (NCBI taxonomy): domain Eukaryota; kingdom Metazoa; phylum Chordata; class Amphibia; order Anura; family Bufonidae; genus Bufo; species Bufo bufo. The sequence goes on along the minus strand of NC_053393.1, from coordinate 410,236,755 downwards.
TGGATCCCCAGTGTCAATATCTCTTTGCTTTTTCATTCCAGGGTAAATAACTTACATGGACCCTGTTACGACATGGGTCCATAACTAGCCCGTCGGAATACAGTTGTAAGCTAAAGGTGGTATTAGATCAGTGGGTGCCAGAGGATCCGGAGGTCGCCCTATTGCAATATGTGGACGATTTGTTGGTTTGTTGCCCGCATAAGGAGTCATGTTATAGGCATACCATCTCGTTGCTTAACCACCTGGCATCCACTGGGAATAAGGCTAGCAAGGAGAAATTGCAGTTTTGTATGGAGAAGGTTACTTTTATAGGCCACTGTATCTCAAAAGGAACCCGACATTTGACAATGCAACGGATACAGACTCTCAGAGACTTTACTCGACCTCGTAATGCCCGACAGTTGAGAGCCCTTCTAGGTCTAATCAATTATAGCAGGGATTGGATACCTAACATCTCATCCAAACTGGGTCCTCTCTATACTCTTCCGTCACAAACACCATTTCAATTAACTGATGAAAACTGGTCAACCCTCCGGGATCTGATCCAGGAACTTTCTAGAGCCCCGGCACTAGGTATTCCAAACTACAACCTACCCTTTTCCCTTTTCTGTCACGAAAGTAAAGAGCATGCCACTGGGGTATTGACCCAATTACATGGATCTAGGTATAGACCCATCATGTACATTTAAACTGAACTGGATCCGGTCATCAAAGGCTCACCTGGGTGCCCCCGAGCTGTAGCCGCCTGCGCTGTACTATTGCACAAAGTAGGTGATATCGTTTTAGATTCCCCTTTGACCCTTTTCATCCCACACTCTGTCCAAAAGATCCTTAACCAGGTCCAAACCAAACATCTTTCGACCGCCCGTTTGACCAAATATGAAGTGGCTCTCCTCACCCCTACTAACCTTACACTAAGATGATGTACCATCCTCAATCCTGCATCTCTTCTCCCGACCCAATCAGACTCAGAAAAAGAGAGGGGGGACGAAAGGATTGCGACTGACTCGCTAACACGACCATGATTAAAAACTTAGATGATCACAACTGTCTCGAGCTGATGGAGCTTGAGACAGAAGCAGTTAGCCCTGTCAAGGGAGCTCCCCTTCCGGAAGCAATAAATCTTTTTGTAGATGGCTCCAGCTATTACACATCAGATGGTAAACCTCACACGGACTACGCTGTAACAACAGTCGACAAAATAGTAGAAAAAGACTCACTCAGCCACATGTCGGGCCGAACTACACGCATTGGCCAGAGCCTGTGAGAAACATGAAGGATTAAGGATCAATGTATACACGGATTCAAGGTACGCTTTTGGAATAGCCCATGATTTCGGTCCAATTTGGAAGGCCAGAGGATTCCTCACTAGCTCGGGGAAACCTGTTAAGAACGCCGAACTAAACAACAGATTGTTCGTAGCGTTTACACTCCCATTAGAAGTGGCTATCTTAAAGGTCAAGGATCACACCATAGAGACCAGCATGGAAGCTAGGGGCAATGCAATGGCAGATCTGGCTGCTAAAGAAGGAGCCCTAGACCCCCCTCCCCTGACACTAATGCTGGCTAAACCCGCTGATGTGTCGTTGGATGAGTTCAAGAAGTTGCAGGCTCAGACAGAGAACTCAGAGAAGCGGAAATGGGCAGCGTTGGGGGCAACGGAGGGGGCTGATAAGATCTGGGGTCTCGGTGGTAAGTGGTGCTTGCCAAGAGTATTGTATCCAATGATGGCCAATTTAGCTCACTACTCCAGTCACCAGTCCAAAACTGTCATGTGTGCTCAAGTGGAAGAGTACTGGATAGCTCCAGGATTCTCCACCACAGCCACCAAATTTTCTAGTGCTTGCCTGGTCTGTGCTTTACACAACCCTGGACGACCGGCTATAACCCCAAAGAAACATTCCCCAAAACCTGAGTACCCTTTCAAGAGAATCCAAATTGATTACATCAACATGCCTAAGAGTGGGCCCCATGAGTATGCTTTGGTCTGGGTAGACATGTTTTCTGGATGGCCGGAGGCTTGGCCCGTTAAAAAAGCTAATGCCACAACGACCGCCAAAAAGATCCTTTCTGAGGTTGTCTGTCGATGGGGAGTACCCGAAGCCATTGAATCCGACCGGGGGACTCACTTTAGGGGACAAGTTTTCAAGGAGATATGTGAGGCTCTCCACATCAATCAGGGTCTCCATACTCCTTATCATCCCCAAAGCAGTGGCAAGGTGGAGAGACTAAACGGTACAATCAAGAACAAGATCTCGAAGATTTCTGCCACGGACACGGGTAAACCATGGCCCGAGTATTTGTCCATTGCTCTCTACTCTGTGCGCAATGCACCAAGACGGCCTCATGGGCTGTCCCCATATGAGATTCTGTTCTGGAGTAGACCAAAGACGGGGTTGTACTTTCCCCAGCAGCTGTCATCTTTACATTCTCAGCTGACGGGGTATGTGCAATCTCTTCAACGGGAACTCCAAAAGATACACCAGAGAGTTTATGAATCTATTCCTGATCCAGAATCTATAACTGGTTTGCATTCCATACAACCAGGCGATTGGGTGGTCATTAAAAAAACATCAGCGCCAGGGACTGGAGGCGAGATATACCGGGCCGTACCAGGTTCTACTTACAACACCAACCTCCCTTAAGGTTGAGGAATGTGACAGATGGATCCACGCCAGCCATTGCAAGAAACTACTGGACCACAAAGCGCAATCATCAGGTACCTCGTATTCCTTTATTCTTTCTGTCTAATGCACTTGTTATTAGGAGTCACATCCGAATTTGTTATTCAGAATGCATTTGCAGTTAGCAAAGACGGCAAATAAATCCAACTGCTGGGTGTGCTCCAAACCACCCTTGGGTCAGAGCCTCCCGGCCATGGCGCAGTTCATGCCCTTTATGACATCAGGGTGGGCATGAGAAAAATCAACCCTTTAGGTAAATCTGTGGAGCGTCACCTATCCATAGAGTTCAACCATACATTCTTAGATGGTAACGTCACTTATGGTCTTGATTTCAGCTGTGAGACTTGTAGTAGGCTTAGTAGACCCGTGTGGGTATCTGGTCAATTAGGGCGACCCCAGATTTGTTTTAATATCAGCTCTGGATTTGGAGCTAAGTCCATGGGTCGGACCGAATGCCCATCTGGGATCACTGTCCAGATCGACCATAGAATCCCTAATAGTAACAACCTAACCACCAGACATGACTATATCTGCTGGGGGGGAGGGTGTGACATTCAGGACGGTGCAGCAATCCCCTTATCCATCCAGCTGTTGCTCAACTCCCGTGACCGGAACCCTAATGACCTTTGTGGCTCTAACTAGGCCCTTTTACTTCTTGTGTGGGCAGGCTGCTTACAGAGTCATTCCCACGAATGCTAGAGGGTCATGCTCCTTAGTCAGGTTAGTCCCCGCCTCATACATTGCTGATGGTCACAAGGATCTGATGGTGCAGAGGAGGGTGAGTATGGGAAAAAGGACTAGGAGGGAGCTGTTCTCTGCAGGGGACCGTGCTTGGGCATGGTTTCCGGCATTGACAAATTTTCTACCATAGTGGATGAGATGTTCAACGAGACAGTCGAAGCCATGAGAGAAGTCTCCTCCGAACAGTGACAGTTAAAAACTCTTTGCCTCCAGGAGAAGATTGCTCTTGACTATCTTTTAGCTGAAAATGGGGGTTTCTGTAAATTCATCGGGGAGGATTGCTGCACCTGGGTGGAAGATACTGGTGACAAGGTTCAGGCCCATCTAGATAGAGTTAAGGCGTTACAGGGGCAAGCACGTGTGATTGCAGATGAAGGTTGGAACCCCTTTAAAGGTCTGGGGGGCTTCGGTGATATGTTGTTCTCTATAGGATCGTGGCTTAAGGAAATAGGAGTGTATGTCCTGTTACTGCTGTGCTTTCTATTTCTTTTCTATGTGGCGGTGAGAATGACCTGCTGCTTGATGAATCGAGTCGCGAGGAGCCATTCAGAGGACCACATTATGATCGCAGAGAACCATCGCCTTGAGCAACCAGATTCTTACACCCAAGAAGAACAACCGCATTTTGAGGAACTGTCATGGAGAATCACTCTTCCTTTTGAAGGCATTTCTTTATTAGAGACACTTTAGAGACTTTTCACAGTCACCACCCTTGCCGGACATCGTGGTCAAGCAACCGAAGAGGCCCAAGAATGATAGGCCAGGTTCTTCTTGTTAGTTCATCTGTAGTGTAGCATGTTCCCCTTTACATGTTTATTCCCTTTAGAGGTCTGGTTTGAGTAATTGTAGCCGCTGAAATGACGACTTATGGCGAAAAAGGGGGGAACTGTTGTGGAAAAATTATTGTTCGCGGTATGGTCGCCATCTATCCTATTGATATGCGCGGATTCGTTCGCATTCGCGTTCGCATCTGCGCAGAGACTTTCGCACGATGGTCTGGTCGTCCTGACCTGTATCTGATTTGTGCCCGGCCTGGTATTACTGCAGGATACTGTCACGGAAGGTGTACAGCAAACTAGAAGACACAAAAGGAAGATCCGACTGACTGGATCCCAAACTAAGGAACAAAAGGGGAAGCCCTGCAACAGACCTGGCTCTCTCCCTGACTGCTCAGCCTATGCAAAATTCTCAATGGTAGAAGATCGCATATCCTCGTACCTCGACTGTATAACACCTGAACACCCTATAATAGTGAGGGGACACGACCACCGGCTCCCTACACTTGATACGGAGGGAGTCAGGGTCACCTGAGATCCAGTCAAACAGGAAAATACAAATGAATGAAAAAACTTATCTGTAGAAGACTCAGTAGTAGCATCCAGCATGCATATACTCCAGAAAGTTGTATAAACCGCAAAGTGATGCAGTATGGGAAGGGATTTAAAGGGATGCAATCAGTGCAACTACATGACAGCTGAGAAAGGCTAACGAGATGAGAAAATGAAAGCAAAACAAAAGGAACCTCAAGGAGGAGGTTCTGAAGGACGTCTGGCAGAGCTTCTCAGATGACTGGTGGTGACAGATACCAGTGTCATGGCGCCGGCTGAGGCGGGAGGGATGGGGACCATCAAACAAAGGTTTCTTCATCCACGAGGATAAGCACGGCAACGGAAATGACCAATGAGGAGACAGGTTATGGTATGAAGTGATTGGCTGGCGAAGATATGAATGATCGCGCGAACTTATGTTCGCGCGATCATTCATATCTTCGCCAGCCAATCACTTCATACCCTAACCTGTCTCCTCATTGGTCATGATTGTAAAACCGCCTTCCAGCCAATCACTTCATACCATAACCTGTCTCCTCATTGGTCATGATTGTAAGACCGCCTTCCAGCCAATCACTTCATACCATAACCTGTCTCCCCATTGGTCAGGATTGTAAGACCGCCTTCCATCTTCTGGTATAAATAAACCTTGCCTAGCTGTTGGAGGCAGGCACATTATTGGAACCTACTTGAGAGCGTCTCTGTGACGTTATTTTGGAGGAATTGCACACACATCGATGCACACTACACCAAGGATTTCCAGATTGTACTTCTGGCGGTCGTTTTCGGTTGTGAGAACAAGACAAAGGCTAAATCGCGCAGGGCAAAGGCATTTTTTAGAGATCCGGTGGCGTACTGGGGCTCTCCATGGGGCTGCCAGGAACCCCGGTGACGTCACCGGCACTGATGGGTGGGATTTAGCACTGTCCTAGCCAGTAAAACAGCTAGGGCAGCGCTAAAGCCCACCCATCAGAGCCGGTGACGTCACCAAACACACTGCCGGGCGGAAGTTTCCGTCTGGCAGTGTGTTATTGAATACAAAAGAGCCCGTGCCCTGCGCAATTTAGCGCAGGGCAAGGGAGCGCATTGGAGCATGAGATGCTCCGATGCTAGCCTCAGGGGGGCTGCCTGGGTGAAAATAAGGGTAAGTCCGGGTTCAGCTCTGATCCCAGACAACCCCTTGAACTCCTGCAGGAAGGTATGGATTGTTATGGAACCTAATGCAATGTGGAGCCACAGCAGCTCGCCGAATCGGCTGTAGTCCCAAGAGCTAGGTGAAGTGGCTTTTTAGACCAGACATATGACCACATCTCATCCTTCCATTAGCTAAAGATGAGCTGTATCTATCTATCTATCTATCTATCTATCTATCTATCTATCTATCTATCTATCTAACTATCTATCTATCTATCTATCTATCTATCTTTCAATAATTGTATGAATTATTTTCTTACTGAGTTGTGTTGTTAAAACATTTTGGGGCTCATTTATTAAGTGTCTTTGTACTCTTTGTTTTACTGGAGGAAGTGCCAAAGCTATATAGAGGCACAAGCCTCTCGATAACTTTGGTGCTTTTGCCAGCAGGCCATGCAACGAACTTAAATCTACACCAGTTCCCATAGATTTAAGCCATTTTCTAAGCCAAAAAGAGGCATAGAAAATGATGAATTAGACGTGCCTGCCGGCCCACCCACTTCCCTTTCCTCACCATGTCCCCCTTTTCTCGACCTGTCAGAAAAGTGACAAAATGTGCGACAAAAACTGCAACTGATATATGCCACAAAAGTGGTGTATGTCAGTTAATAAATCTGAAATATAAGAGGAGATCAAAGCAATACAATCATGTGAGTCTTTATATACAGTATAACCTGTAAAGAAGAATGAGTCTGGGACATTGTACAAAATAAATCTTATTTTACAATTCCCAGAAAACATACTCTGTAATAAAGCAAGGTGGATTTTTTCATGGACCATATTGATTTAGTTTGGAATGATATTTACAAATACAGGAATAACTCAACTATTTCACAATTACCATAATCAATCTTTTGCTTCCTGGACCTAATAACCCTCAAATATAATTTACATTGACAGTAAGCTAAAATGATGCTTCTGGAATGTTCTTACTACATTGAGCAAAAAGTAACTCAATAGACAGCATGCGTTCGTATCTTCATAAAATGGGTATATAAAGGATGCATTCGTTTGAGATTGTCAGATTTGTTTTGTTTGCATGAACTATATATTGTCTTGCCACTATTTGACTTCAAGCAATATATAGGAAAAAATGTATTGACAATGCAAAATGATTGGTCTAAATGGTCATAAACATGCACCAGGGGATCAACAGACTGTGGTTGTGGGGTAAATCAAAATGATTAACTGATAAGGATTAAGGAAATCAACTCCAAGAAACTAGAGATTGAACGTGTTTTACAAAGAAAAAACATGTTTAAAGAATGCATTAGAGATTTAGTCAAGAAACATTTGTCATTTGACTGTGACTGTTACAATATTTTGTCTTTTCACAATATAATAGGTGTAGAGGTTAATTTACAGCATTCGTTATTAGGACATATTCTCACTTGCATATAATAAAATGCTGATATAATACACAGAGATGCAGTTAAGAGATCCTTTTTGTATAGTTCTTGAATTGTAACCATTTCTGTTCAGTGTTGTGTTCTAAGTTGCCTATTCCTCATCCATATAAACTTTTTGTTGCTGCTTTTATAATGTTGCTGAGATGTAGATGATAAAAACTGGAACATATGAGCTATGCAAACATGGAAGATGCATTTTTAATTGAAACTGAATGAATTCTGTAGTCTGAAGAATGGTACCTGTACAGATAATTTTTCAATGTTGTATGTTGAAAAAAAAAAAACACACATATCTTATATATATAAAAATGAGTTTCTGTCTGTCTGTTCTCTATGCGCGACCAAACGACTGGACCGATCTGCACCAAATTTATCACACAGGTACATCAGGTGTCCGGGAAGGTTTTAGACCGGGTCTCGGCTCTATAGGACGTACCGTTCCTGAGATATTCTCATAAAAATGCAAATTTGGCAACATCACATTAGCCAATAGAAGCCTGCATGTCTTTCTCCTCCTATCCCAACTGCCATACACACAGTCACATGACCCTTACCCGAAGCTCGCAGGTCCTTCAGTTTCGACATGCACACAGTTTCACACCAGGTTTCCATAACAACCCAGCCATTTTTCTTCACTGCTGTAGGTCACCTTTAAAGGGGTAGGGCACTGTTGATGACACTGTTAAGGGAGCATGTTAAGGGTGCTGTGGAGGTCACAGTTAAGGGGGCGGGTTATTGTGGAAATCACTGTTAAGGAGATTGGGTACTGTGGAGGTCACTAATAGAAGAGCGGCCGCTGTGGAGGTCACTGTTAAGTGGGAGGGTGCTGTGGAGGTTACTGTTAAGGGGGCGCAATTCTGTGGAGGTAATTGTTAAAGGGGTGGGCACTGTTGAGGTTACTTTTAAGGGGACAGGGGACTGTGGAGGTCACTATTAAAGGGGCAACCGCTGTGGGGGTCACTTTAAAGGAAGCTGGGTACTGTGGAAGTCACTATTAAGGGAGCGGGGTACTTTGGCAGTCACTCTTAAAAGGGTGGGTGCTGTGGAGGCCTCTGTTAAGGGGCAGGGAACGGTGGAGGTCACAGTTAAGAGGATGGTCTGCTATGGAGGTCAGTGTTAAGGAGCGTGGTGCTGTAGACGTCACTGTTAAGGGGCAGGGTGTTGTGGAGGTCAAATTTTAAGGGAATGGAGCTCTGTGGAAGTCACTGTTAAGGGGACGGGTTATTATAGAAATCACTGTTAACGAGACAGGTTACTGTGGAGGTCACAAATAAAGTGTTGAGTTATTGTGGAAATCAACGTTAAGGAGACTGGGTGCTGTGGAGGTCACTAATAAAGGGGCGGCCACTGTGGGGGTCACTGTTAAGCGAACAAGGTACTGTGGCAGTCACTGTTAAAGGTGTGGGCGCTGTGGAGGTCTCTGTTAAGGGGGCAGGGAACGATGCAGGTCACAGTTAAGGGGATGTCCACTATAAAGGTCAGTGTTAAGGGGCACGGTGCTGTAGAAGTCATTGTTAAGGGCGTGGGGTGTTGTGGAGGTCACATTTTAAGGGAACGGAGCTCTGTGGAGGTCACTGTTAAGGGGTCGGGTTATTGTGGAAATAACTGTTCAGGAGACGGGGTACTGTGGAGGTCACTAATAAAGGGGCAGCCATTGTCGAGGTCACTGTTAAAGAGGCAGGTGTGGTGGATGTTACTGTTAAGGGTGCAGGCTGTAGTGGAGGTCAATGTTAACGGGATGGGCACTGTGCAGGTCACTGTTAAGGGGCAGGGGACTGTGGAGGCTGCTATTAAAGGGTTAGCTGCTGTGGAAGTCACTGTTAAGGCAGCAGGGTACTGTGGAGGTCACTGTTAAGGGAGCGGGGTACTGTGGAGGTCACTGTTAAAGGGGCAGGATGCTGTAGAGGTGACTGTGATGGAGAACACTGTGGATATATTTTAACCTCACAAACAAACATTAAATGAAATAGATGAAATATATCCATGCACAGCTGGGTCCCTCTGCTAGTACAGTATAAAAATGAAAATGTGAATAAAACTAATTCAAGGGGTTCTGCAGAAATATTAATGACATATCCTCAGGATAGGTTATCAATATCTGAATGGTCCGATTCTCGGCACCCCCGTCGATCAGTTGTTTGAAAAGGAGGTGGCACTCTTACGAGTCCTACTTCCTCTTCAAGATTACACTACACATCATGTTAGAGGTTTCAGCAGTGCAGTGTAATTACAAGCGCTTGTTCCATTCGCTAGAAATGGAACAAGCAATTGTGATTACACTGCGCAGCCGCTGCAATCGAGACAACCTGCGCTGTGATCTTGAAGAGGATAGGTCATCAATATGTACTGGCTGCACAACCCCTTTAAATGTATTGGAGCAATTAAAGGGGTTTTCTGGGTGTTTATCTGTGATCTGTGAGTGCTAAGCCTCCTTGCAGCCTACCAAGCACAGCTCTGTTTACTGAATAGCAGCTGTGCTCAGTACTGCAGCTCAGCTCCATTCTTCAGTGACATGGCTCACTCTCACTTGAATCAATCTGAGCCATGTGACAGATGAATGTGACATCACTGACCTACTGCTCACTGGAGTGCTGCTGCTACTTCACACAGCTGATCAGCTGGGGTGCCAGGAGACAGACCCCCACCAATCTAATATTGATGACCTATCCCAAGTATAGGCCTTCAATATGAAAATCTTGGACAACCCCTTTAATACAGGTCTGGATTATGTAAGTGTTAATGAGTAGAGTTGAGCGAACACCTGGATGTTCGGGTTCGAGAAGTTCGTCCGAACTTCCCGGAAACGTCCAGGAATATCTCAGGAACAGTACGTCCTAGAGAGCCGAGACCCAAACTTCGCCCCGAACTCGAACCCCATTGAAGTCAATGGGGACCCGAACTTTTCGGCACTAAAAAGGCTGTAAAATAGCCCAGGAAAGGTCTAGAGGGCTGCAAAAGGCAGCAAAATGTAGGTAAATCCCCTGCAAACAAATGTGGATATGGAAATGAATTAAAATAAAAATAAAATAAATTTAAATTAACTAATATCAATTGGAGAGAGGTCTCATGGCAGAGAATCAGGCTTCATGTCATAGCAGAGAATCAGGCTTCACGTCACCCACCACTGGAACAGGCCATTGTCAGGTATTTAGGCCCCGGCACCCAGACAGAGGAGAGAGGTCCCATAGCAGCTTGTCCACATTGGCTGTAGACAGGCGGCTGCATTTGTCTGTAATGACGCCCCCTGCCGTGCTGAATACACGTTCAGACAAAACGCTGGCCGCCGGGCAAGCCAGCACCTCCAAGGCATAAAAGGCTAGCTCTGGCCACGTGGACAATTTGGAGACCCAGAAGTTGAATGGGGCCGAACCATCAGTCAGTACGTGGAGGGGTGAGCACACGTACTGTTTCACCATGTTAGTGAAATGTTGCCTCCTGCTAACATGTTCCGTATCAGGTGGTGGTGCAGGTAGCTGTGGCGTGGTGACAAAACTTTTCCACATCTCTGCCATGCTAACCCTGCCCTCAGAGGAGCTGGCCGTGACACAGCTGCGTTGGCGACCTCTTGCTCCTCCTCTGCCTTCGCCTTGGGCTTCCACTTGTTCCCCTGTGACATTTGGGAATGCTCTCAGTAGCGCGTCTACCAATGTGCGCTTGTACTCGCGCATCTTCCTATCACGCTCCAGTGTAGGAAGTAAGGTGGGCACATTGTCTTTGTACCGGGGATCCAGCAGGGTGGCAACCCAGTAGTCAGCACACGTTAAAATGTGGGCAACTCTGCTGTCGTTGCGCAGGCACTGCAGCATGTATTCGCTCATGTGTGCCAGGCTGCCCAGAGGTAAGGACAAGCTGTCCTCTGTGGGAGGCGTATCGTCATCGTCCTACGTTTCCCCCCAGCCACGCACCAGTGATGGGCCCGAGCTGCGTTGGGTGCCACCCCGCTGTGAACATGCTTCATCCTCATCCTCCTCCACCTCCTCCTCATCCTCGTCCTCCTCGTCCTCCAGTAGTGGGCCCTGTCTGGCCACATTTGTACCTGGCCTCTGCTGTTGCAAAAAACCTCCCTCTGAGTCACTTCGAAGAGACTGGCCTGAAAGTGCTAAAAAAATGACCCCTCTTCCTCCTCCTCCTCCTCCTCCTGGGCCACCTCCTCTTCCATCATCGCCCTAAGTGTTTTCTCAAGGAGACATAGAAGTGGTATTGTAACGCTGATAACGGCGTCATCGCCACTGGCCATGTTGGTGGAGTACTCGAAACAGCGCAACAGGGCACACAGGTCTCGCATGGAGGCCCAGTCATTGGTGGTGAAGTGGTGCTGTTCCGCAGTGCGACTGACCCGTGCGTGCTGCAGCTGAAACTCCACTATGGCCTGCTGCTGCTCGCACAGTCTGTCCAGCATGTGCAAGGTGGCGTTCCACCTGGTGGGCACGTTGCATATGAGGCGGTGAGCGGGAAGGCCGAAGACAGGCGAGCAGCGGCAGGATGTGAACGCCGGAAGCTCGAACAGACGGCCCGCACTTTATGCAGCAGCTCTGACATGTCGGGGTAGTTGCGAATGAACTTCTGCACCACCAAATTCAGCACATGCGCCAGGCAAGGGATGTGCGTCAAACCGGCTAGTCCCAGAGCTGCGACGAGATTTCGCCCATTATCGCACACCACCAGGCCGGGCTTGAGGCTCTCCGGCAGAAACCACTCGTCGGTCTGTTGTTCTATACCCCGCCACAACTCCTGTGCGGTGTGGGGCCTGTCCCCCAAACATATGAGTTTCAGAATGGCCTGCTGACGTTTACCCCGGGCTGTGCTGAAGTTGGTGGTGAAGGTGTGTGGCTGACTGGATGCTCAGGTGGAAGAAGAGGAGGAGGAAGCTGAGTAGGAGGAGGAGGAGACAGGAGGCAAAGAATGTTGCCCTGCGATGCTTGTCGGCGGAAGGACGTGCGCCAAACAGCTCTCCGCCTGGGGCCCAGCCGCCACTACATTTACCCAGTGTGCAGTTAGGGAGATATAGCGTCCCTTGGCCGTGCCTACTGGTCCACGTATCTGTGGTTAGGTGGACCTTGCCACAGATGGCATTGCGCAGTGCACACTTGATTTTATCGGATACTTGGTTGTGCAGGGAAGGCACGGCTCTCTTGGAGTGCCGGCTGGGAACAACATACTGTAGTACAGCAAGCGACATGAGCTGTTTGAAGCTGTCTGTGTCCACCAGCCTAAATGACAGCATTTCATAGGCCAGTAGTTTAGAAATGCTGGCATTCAGGGCCAGGGATCGAGGGTGGCTAGGTGGGAATTTACGCTTTCTCTGAGATGGAGAGCTGAACGCTGCCGTGTGACATGGTTGAGATGCTTGGTGACGCAGGTGGTGGTGTTGGTGGTATAGCCCATGTTTCCTGGGCGGCAGGTGCCAACGTTCCTCCAGAGGCGGAGGAAGAGGCCGAGGCGGCGGCAGCAGCAGAAGAGGCCGAGGCGGCAGCAGCAGAAGAGGTAGCAGGGGGAGCCTGAGTGACTTCCTTGTTTTTAAGGTGTTTACTCCACTGCAGTTCATGCTTTGCATGCAGGTGCCTGGTCATGCAGGTTGTGCTAAGGTTCAGAACGTTAATGCCTCGCTTCAGGCTCTGATGGCACAGCGTGCAAACCACTCGGGTCTTGTCGTCAGCACATTGTTTGAAGAAGTGCCATGCCAGGGAACTCCTTGAAGCTGCCTTTGGGGTGCTCGGTCCCAGATGGCGGCGGTCATTAGCAGGCGGAGTCTCTTGGCGGTGGGTGTTCTGCTTTTGCCCACTGCTCCCTCTTTGTCTTTTGCTACGCTGTTGGCTCGGTCTCACCACTGCCTCTTCCTCCAAACTGTAAAAGTCAGTGGCACGACCTTCATTCCATGTGGGGTCTAGGACCTCATCGTCCCCTGCATCGTCTTCATCCCTGACCTCCTGTTCAGTCTGCACACTGCAGAAAGACGCAGCAGTTGGCACCTGTGTTTCGTCATCATCAGAGACGTGCTGAGGTGGTATTCCCATGTCCTCATCATCAGGAAACATAAGTGGTTGTGCGATAGTGCATTCTATGTCTTCCACCGCTGGGGAAGGGCTAGGTGGATGCCCTTGGGAAACCCTGGCAGCAGAGTCTTCAAACAGCATAACAGACTGCTGCATAACTTGAGGCTCCGACAGTTTCCCTGGTATGCATGGGGGTGATGTGACAGACTGATGGGCTTGGTTTTCATGCGCCATCTGTGCGCTTTCTGCAGAAGACTGGGTGGGAGATAATGTGAACGTGCTGGATCCACTGTCGGCCACCTCATTGACTAATGCCTGTACCTGCTCAGGCCTTACCATCCTTAGAACGGCATTGGGCCCCACCAAATATCCCTGTAAATTCTGGCGGCTACTGGGACCTGAGGTAGTTGGTACACTAGGACGTGTGGCTGTGGCAGAACGGCCACGTCCTCTCCCAGCACCAGAGGGTCCACTAACACCACCACGACCATGTCCGCGTCCGCGTCCCTTACTAGATGTTTTCCTCATTGTTCCCGTTCACCACAATAAGAAAAATATTATTTGGCCCAATGTATTGAATTCAGGCCTTTTTTTACAGACACCTAACATCTGGCTATCTATTTAGGTACCGTATTACACTAATACAGGCACAGCAGTAATGACAGATTTAGCTGAATATAAATTTGAGGCCTATTATTTAGGCGCTGGGTGACAGGTATACGTTTACGGACAGAATTAGACTTGGATATGCACAGTAGCGTGTGTGTGAAGTTATTGAGAATGACCCTATCAGCACCTTGAATCTAATATACCCTTTTAGTGATAGATTTAAAGTAGGCCTGATACAGCAGAGACCACTAATTTAGGAAATTGCTAGGTTGGGAATTGTATTTCAACCCAGAACAAAAACTGTGCTTTGACGGACACAATATAACTTGACCAGCTACAGCAATAACCACAGATTTAGCTGAATATAAATTTGAGGCCTATTATTTAGGCGCTGGGTGATAGGTATACGTTTACGGACAGAATTAGACTTGGATATGCACAGTAGCGTGTGTGTGAAGTTATTGAGAATGATCCTATCAGCACCTTGAATCTAATATACCCTTTTAGGGATAGATTTAAAGTAGGCCTGATACAGCAGAAAACACTAATTTAGGAAATTGCTAGGTTGGGAATTGTATTTCAACCCAGAAAAAAAACTGTGCTTTGACGGACACAATATAACTTGACCAGCTACAGCAATAACCACAGATTTAGCTGAATATAAATTTGAGGCCTATTATTTAGGCACTGGGTGACAGGTATACGTTTACGGACAGAATTAGACTTGGATATGCACAGTAGCGTGTGTGTGAAGTTATTGAGAATGACCCTATCAGCACCTTGAATATAATATACCCTTTTAGGGATAGATTTAAAGTAGGCCTGATACAGCAGAAACCACTAATTTAGGAAATTGCTAGGTTGGGAATTGTATTTTAACCCAGAACAAAAACTGTGCTTTTACGGACACAAAATAACTTGACCAGCTACAGCAATAGCCACAGATTTAGCTGAATATAAATTTGAGGCCTATTATTTAGGCGCTGGGTGACAGGTATACGTTTACGGACAGAATTAGACTTGGATATGCACAGTAGCGTGTGTGTGAAGTTATTGAGAATGACCCTATCAGCACCTTGAATCTAATATACCCTTTTATGGATAGATTTAAATAACCACACTATTGATGGTTAAATGGACTTGGTGGCAGCTTGCCCCTGATGTAGAATATAGCCAAAAAATAACCACACTATTGATGGTTAAATAGACTTGGTGGCAGCTTGCCCCTGATGTAGGATATAGCCAAAAAATAACCACACTATTGATGGTTAAATGGACTTGGTGACAGCTTGCCCCTGATGTAGGATATAGCAAAAAATAACCACACTATTGATGGTTAAATGGACTTGGTGGCAGCTTGTGCTGGCGCACCACAAGCCACAAAATGGCCGCCGATCACCCCAGAAAAAAGTGACTGAAAAACGCTCTGGGCAGCCTAAAAACAGTGAGCAATTGAATAGCAGCAGTTCAATGATCCACAGCTGTAGATCGATCACTGTCTTAAGTGTTTTGGAGGAGTTAATCACTGCCTAATCTCGCCCTAACGTCGCAGCTGCAACCTCTCCCTACACTTGTAACAGCAGAGTGACGTGCAGCGCTACGTGACCCAAGCTTATATAGAGGCTGGGTCACATGCTGCACTGGCCAATCACAGCCATGCCAATAGTAGGCAAGGCTGTGATGGCCTCTTGGGGCAAGTAGTATGACACTTGTTGATTGGCTGCTTTGCTGCCTTTCAAAAAGCGCCAAGAAAGCGCCGAACACCGAACCCGAACCCGGACTTTTACGAAAATGTTCGGGTCCGTGTCACGGACACCCCAAAATTCGGTACGAACCCGAACTATACAGTTTGGGTTTGCTCATCCCTATCAATGACTACTGCTATTATCAAGATCCTTGGGAGTTATGTGTAGGCCAAATACTGCCCCTTTTCTATGTACCTTCAGCTGCTGTTTGTCAGGATACTGATGAGTTTGGGATGGAGTATAGGGACCTTATTGTAACCTAATGTTTAGAAATTAAAAAGAAACCTTCAATTTAAAAAATAAAAACAAACACACAATTTAAGTTAAATATTCAAATGTTATAATTATATAAAACAAAAAAATTCTTAAATTAACAATTCCCATTAGGGAAGTGATTTGAGTTTGTCGTGCAGGTTTAACAGTTCCTCCACGGCCTTGCTCTGTTGCTCCTCCAATAGGGCCATTCTGTGGAAGAATTGGAGCTTTATCTCCCGCAGTTTGCGATTATGGAGCTCCCGGGACTCCCGCAGATCCTTTTTGTGGTCCAGCTGAAGGGCTTTTTTTTTTAATTATTTTTTTCAGTACTGTTAAAAAAAAAAGGGTTTATTAATTGGTCATCAGATTAAATGCAATTTAGTGAATATTGTATAAAGCTGTTGACTAGTGGCGATTGTAAAGATAAAAGAAGGACAGGAGGCAGCGCCTCATGTGTGGTGTAATAAGATGATAAAATAGTAGTAACATCTATCTGTAGCCTCTGCTGATTTTCCCGATCAGCGTGCGGGGTGCCTGCGCTGCTGCCTAGGTTCCAACCCGTGCTATGAGAGCATTCATTGGGGAAGAGTAATCCGTAAAGAAGAAGAAAAAACAGAACCTTTCTGGTGGCGCTGTTAGCAGGAGACGGAAGCAGGTAAATATTGATAAAACAATACTATTTATTGACAGTCGACGCGTTTCTGGGGCAGGGGCTCTTCGCCCCAGAAACACGTTGACTGTCAATAAACTCAGATTATGCGACTTTAACATTAGCGGCAGGGGAGTACGTCAGGCTAATCTAGGAAGCTGAACAGCCGGTCGGATCCGTCCTGCCGCTAGTTCACCTATGCCCCCAGACAGTGGCGTAGCTAGAAATGACTGGGCCCCACAGCAAATTTTTTTATCTGGCCACCTTACCCCAGTAATTTTTTCACAACCCATTCCTTTCATGCCACCCCCATTCCCGTGGCTAGTAAAGATCCCTCTCTCAGACCAGGCCCGGCAGCTGTTCCATCCGTTTTCTACACTGTCTATATTGTCACTATATATAATTTCATTGTGTAATACTGTTGAAGGGGCCCTGACAAAATCTTTTAGTCCTCCTCCTCCTCGAAGGGCCCATTCTGGGTCAGGGCCCCAAAGCAGCCTCTTCCCCTGCATCCCCTGTAGCTATGCCCCTGCCACCAGAATGACGATCCGTCCACATTTACTATAATGTTGGCAGGGGCAAAGTTCCGACAGCAGCAAGGCAGCACACGGCGAGAGGCAGTCTAACTAAAAGCTCTGCATGTTGTAGTTTAAGTCTGGGGAACCGCTCGCCGTGCGCTGCCTTGATGCCGCGCACTGCCTTGATGCCGCCGTAACTAATCCATAGCCACCACCATGTCATCATCATCTCAACCACCAAACCAAAAATTATTATTGTTTGAAAGTGAAATATTAGATTTTAAGTTAACGTTATAACATCTGATTGTATTGAAATTGTATGTGCGTGGGGTATAAGCTATTGGATATTGGCCATCTCAGGAGACGCGTACCTGTCTAGTGACGTGACGGCATAGTATGGGGTGTAAAGCTGGTTCGCCTCCCCGTGGTGCACCCTGGGTAAAGCTAAATGAACCAGCAAATACTGAATGTCAAAAATTACTTCTCCTGACCAACAGGACACTTATTAGAATCTTTAGACTAGGCATCCTCAACTGCGGCCCTCCAGAAAACTGCGGCCCTCTAGCTGTGGCAAAAATACAACTCCCATCAGTTGTAGTTTGACAACAGCTGGAGGGCCGCAGTTTGAGGATGCCTGCTATAGACTGTGTTTGTGTGTTGGGGGTGGGGGGTGGTCGGACGGGGTGTGGGTTTGAGGGGGGGTTTGGTGGTATGCAGTGTGGGTATATTGTGTGAGGCAGGAAATTAGATGTGCAATGTGCATCTGATATATATTTGGCTGCTATCCATACATAATGACATGTCGGCCACATGTATGTATGGATAGCATATAAATGTATAGCAGATGTCAGTGAGATAGAGCTTTGATAGCAGACCAACCGTTTATTGTCATATTGAAAATGCTTAACTATTTATTTTTGTAATACAAATAAAATTACATTTTATCTTGTATGAGTAGATGTTAATGATTATGGGAAATAAATATTTGTACGTTTTTGAATGTCAACAATACTTGTTTCCACAAATCATTTATATCTAATCAAAGTATGTGCAATGGGAATTTAAATGTCATGCGAAAATAGGTTTCACATACAAGAACTACACATATTAGGTATCACCGCGTCCGTAACAATCGTCTCTATAAATATATCACATGATCGACCCCGTCCGATAAACACCATAAAATTTTTTTAATAAAAACTGTCAACTCACCTTACATCACAAAAAGTGCAACACCGAGCGATCAAAAAGGCGTATGTCAAACAAAATGGTACCAATAAAACCTCATCCCGCAAAAAATTAGACTCTACATAAGAAAATCGCAAAAAAATAAAAAAAACTATAGCTCTCAGAACATGGAGACACATCATTTTTTTTATTTCAAATATGCTATTTTGTGTTAAAGTGAAATAAATAATAAAAAAAGTGTACATATTAGGGTACTTTCACACTTGCGTTTTTCTTTTCCGGCACTGAGTTCCGTCAAAAGGGCTCAATGCCGGAAAAGAAATGATCAGTTATAACTCCTATGCATTCTGAATGGAGAGCATTCCATTCAGGATGCATCAGGATGTCTTCAGTTCAGTCTTTTTGACTGATCAGGCAAAAGATAAAACCGCAGCATGCTACGGTTTAATCTCCGACCAAAAAAACAGAAGACTTGCCTGAATGCCGGATCCGCAATTTCTTTTCATAGGAATGTATTAGTGCCGGATCAGTCCTTCCAGTCTGTGCATGCACAGACCGAAAAAAATGTTAAAAAAAACAAATGCCGGATCCGTTTTGCCGGATGACACTGGAAAGACGGATCTGGCATTTCAGTGCATTTTTCTGGCCTGACCTGATCCTGATCAGTCTTACAAATGCCCTCAATTCGTATACGTTTTGCCGGATTCGGCAGGCAGTTCAGGCGACGGAACTGCTTGCCAGATCACTCTGCCGCAAGTGTGAAATTAGCCTTAGGTATCACCGCATCCGTAACAACATGCTCGATAAAAATATCACATGACCTAACCCCTCAGGTGAACACCGTAAAAAAAATATAAATAAAACAGTGCCAAAAAAGCAATTTTTGTCATCTTACATCACAAAAATTGCAACACCAAGCGATTAAAAAGGCGTATGCCCCCCAAAATAGTACGAATCAAACCGTCACCTCATCCTGCAAAAAATTATACCCTATTTAGGACAATCGCTCAAAAAATAAAAAAGCTTTGGCTCTCAGACTATGGAGACACTAAAACATCATTTTTTTTAGTTTCAAAAATGCTATTATAGTGTAAAACTTAAATAAATAAGAAAAAGTATATATATTAGGTATTTCCACGTCCGTAACGATCTGCTCTATAAAACTGTCACATGACCTAACCACTCAGATGAACGCTGTAAAAATAAATATATAAAAACTGTTCCAAACAGCCAATTTTTTGGTCACCTTGCCCCATAAAGTGTAATAATGAATGATCAAAAACTCCTATGTACCATAAAATGGTACCAATAAAAACCCCAACTCTTTCTACAAAAAACAAGCTCCTGCACAAGACAATCGACAGAAAAAAATAATAATATGGCGTTCAGAAAATTGATACACAAAAACATAATTTCTTTTTCAAAAATGCTTTATTATGTAAAACTGAAACAAAAAAACAAAGAAAGTAGACATATTTGAAATCATTGCGTCCATAACAACCTGCTCTATAAAAATAGAGCATGATCTAACCTGTCAGATGAATCTTGTAAAAAATTAAAAATAACAAAAAGGTGCCAAAGCAGCAATTTTTGGGTTACCTTGCCTCACAAAAAACGTAATAGAGCATTTAAAAATTATATGTACCCCAAAATAGTACTAATAAAACTGGCACCTTATCCCCTAGTTTCCAAAATAGGGTCAATTTTTGGGAGTTTCTACTGTAAGGGTGCATCAGGGGGGCTTTAAATGGGACATGGCATCTAAAAACCAGTCCAGCAAAATCTGCCTTCCATAAACCATGCGGCAGTCCTTTCTTTCTGCTCCCTGCCGTGTGCCCTTACATCAGTTTACGACCACATCTGGGGTGTTTCTGTAAACCGCAGAATCAGGGTAATAAATATTAAGTTTTGTTTGGCTGTTAACCCTCAATGTTTTAAAGAACAAAATATGATAAAATGGAAAATCTGCCAAAAAAGTTACATTTAGAAATTTCATCTCCATTTTCCTTTAATTCTTGTGGAACACCTAAAGGGTTAATAAAGTTAGTAAAACAGTTTTGAGTAAATTAAGGGGTGTAGTTTCTACAATGGGGGTCATTTATGGGGGGTTTCCACTATGTAAGCCCCACAAAGTAACTTCAGACCTGAACTGGTCCTTAAAAAGGCGGTTTTGGAAATTTTCTCAAAAATTTTATGAAATGCTTCTAAACTTCTAAGCCTTCTAAAATCCTAAAAAAATAAAATTACATTTACAAAATTATGCCAACATAAAGTATACATATAGGGAATGTTAAGTAATAAATATTTTATGAGGTCTCACTTTCTGTTTTGAAAGCAGAGAAATTAAAATTTGGAAAATTGCACATTTTTCAACATTTTTGGTAAATTTGAGAATTTTTCATAAATAAAGGTGAAATATAAAATAAATAAGCTCTGGAACCCGTGATGCCTTATAAAGAAGGAGACAATGCTGCACTAATTCACACTCAGTGAGAGTGTGTCGCTGATTGGTCTACGAAGGTTAATTGCCAAAAAAACTCCAATTGTATTTCAAGTCAGGAAAGGATAGAAGGTTAGACCCACGCTGATTGTGCAGTATAAAAGGATGAGGCTTATATATATATATGTGGTCCCCCTAATTTAGGAACCGATTGTATTAATGGTAACCTTCATGTAATTGCTGACTGAATTGCGAGCGATCGTACCACGGAGGTGTATCACTTGCCTGTTTCTGTTGTCGGCTAGTATTCCTCTTGAGTATGGGTGGTGGTGCTGTTTTGCTTTAGAGTGCATGCACCTCCGTGGTACGAGCACTCGCAACTCAGTCAGCAACTACATGAAGGTTACCATTACTACAATCGGGTCCTAAATTAGGGGGACTACATATATACAGTGGGGGAAATAATTATTTGACCCCTCACTGATTTTGTAAGTTTGTCCAATGACAAAGAAATGAAAAGTCTCAGAACAGTATCATTTCAATGGTAGGTTTATTGTAACAGTGGCAGATAGCACATCAAAAGGAAAATCGAAAAAATAACTTTAAATAAAAGATAGCAACTGATTTGCATTTCATTGAGTGAAATAAGTATTTGAACCCCTACCAACCATTAAGAGTTCTGGCTCCCACAGAGTGGTTAGACACTTCTACTCAATTAGTCACCCTCATTAAGGACACCTGTCTTAACTAGTCACCTGTATAAAAGACACCTGTCCACAGAATCAATCAATCAAGCAGACTCCAAACTCTCCAACATGGGAAAGACCAAAGAGCTGTCCAAGGATGTCAGAGACAAAATTGTAGACCTGCACAAGGCTGGAATGGGCTACAAAACCATTAGCAAGAAGCTGGGAGAGAAGGTGACAACTGTTGGTGCGATTGTTCGAAAATGGAAGGAGCACAAAATGACCATCAATCGACCTCGCTCTGGGGCTCCACGCAAGATCTCACTTCGTGGGGTGTCAATGGTTCTGAGAAAGGTGAAAAAGCATCCTAGAACTACACGGGAGGAGTTAGTTAATGACCTCAAATTAGCAGGGACCACAGTCACCAAGAAAACCATTGGAAACACATTACACCGCAATGGATTAAAATCCTGCAGGGCTCGCAAGGTCCCCCTGCTCAGGAAGGCACATGTGCAGGCCCGTCTGAAGTTTGCCAATGAACACCTGAATGATTCAGAGAGTGACTGGGAGAAGGTGCTGTGGTCTGATGAGACCAAAATAGAGCTCTTTGGCATTAACTCAACTCGCTGTGTTTGGAGGAAGAAAAATGCTGCCTATGACCCCCAAAACACCGTCCCCACCGTCAAGCATGGGGGTGGAATCATTTTGCTTTGGGGGTGTTTTTCTGCTAAGGGCACAGGACAACTTATTCGCATAAACGGGAAAATGGACGGAGCCATGTATCGTGAAATCCTGAGCGACAACCTCCTTCCCTCTGCCAGGAAACTGAAAATGGGTCGTGGATGGGTGTTCCAGCACGACAATGACCCAAAACATACAGCAAAGGCAACAAAGGAGTGGCTCAAGAAGAAGCACATTAAGGTCATGGAGTGGCCTAGTCAGTCTCCGGACCTTAATCCAATCGAAAACCTATGGAGGGAGCTCAAGCTCAGAGTTGCACAGAGACAGCCTCGAAACCTTAGGGACTTAGAGATGATCTGCAAAGAGGAGTGGACCAACATTCCTCCTAAAATGTGCGCAAACTTGGTCATCAATTACAAGAAACGTTTGACCTCTGTGCTTGCAAACAAGGGTTTTTCCACCAAGTATTAAGTCTTTTTTTGTTAGAGGGTTCAAATACTTATTTCACTCAATGAAATGCAAATCAGTTGCTATCTTTTATTTAAAGTTTTTTTTTGATTTTCCTTTTGATGTGCTATCTGCCACTGTTACAATAAACCTACCATTGAAATGATACTGTTCTGAGACTTTTCATTTCTTTGTCATTGGACAAACTTACAAAATCAGTGAGGGGTCAAATAATTATTTCCCCCACTGTATATATAAGCCTCATCCTTTTATACTGCACAATCAGCGTGGGTCTAACCTTTTATCCTTTCCAAAGGTGAAATATATTGACTCAAATTTATGACTATCATAAAGTACAATGTGTCACGAGAAAACAATGTCAGAATGGCTTGGATAAATAAAAGTGTTCCAAAGCTATTACCACATAAAGTGACGCATGTCAGATTTGTAAATTTTGACCAGGTTTATGGTGGAATGAAAGTTGTTGAATCTCTCATGGAACCTTAGTAGTCTTTCTTCTGAGTCGGTCCAGACAACTAGTATGTCATCAACATAACGATAGTAGGCCAAGGGTTTTGTGGCGCAGGAAGCCAAGAAATCACCTTCTAGTTTTGGCATGAACAGATTGTCATACTGCGGCGCCATAAAGGTTCCAATGCACTGTAGGAGTGTTAGGATGAACTTGGTGAGTTTTAGCACCAACTCCAAAGTAATTTTTTCAGCCTCAAGAGACAACTGGCAGGCGGTAAGGCCATCCTCATGTGGGATGTTAGAATATAATGATTCTACATCCATAGTGGCTAGGATGACACCATTAGGGAGCAGACCTATGATTTTTCAGTAGGTTAGTGGTGTCTTGGAGGTAGTTGGTGGTATTTCTTTCCAGTGGTTCAAGGATTCCCTCAACCAAGCATGCAATTTTTTCGGTGAGGGTTTCCACACCAGAGTTGATGTGCCTCCCTGGATTGTATCCTGGGAAGCATATAGAATATTCTGATTCTGGGATTGTCCAGTATCAAGCTTTGTACATTGTGCAGGCAGACCTTTGATAATTTTTCCTAACTCCCTTGTAATATATATTTCCGAGTTGGGTCTCCATCCAGTTTGGTGTAGTATTCTGTGTTAGTTAACTGTCTGTGTGCTTCCTTCATATAATCTGATGTATTTATGAAGACTACAGCACTCCCTTTATCTTCAGGCCTAATGATGATCTCCTTGTTGTTATTTGTGGGCGTTATGCTGCATACTGTCATATTTGGGATGTACTTGACTGGTGCTTTAGTACCTCTCTGCTTTCAATTGCTGTCTGTGGAGTTTGTTTATGTTGGTGATCATTAGAAATGACTGTAGTGTTGTATACAACTGTTGCATCCACTGTTTTATGTCCTGTGTGAGTGTGCTCCTTAGGCCCCTTTCACACGAGTGAGTATTCCGCGCGGATGCGATGCGGGAGGGGAACGCATTGCACCCGCACTGAATACTGACCAATTCATTTCTATGGGGCTGTGCACACGAGCAGTGATTTTCACGCATAACTTGTGCGTTGCGTGAAAATCGCAGCATGCTCCTCTTTGTGCGTTTTTCACGTAACGCAGGCCCCATAGAAAAGAATGGGGTTGCGTGAAAATCGCAAGCATCCGCAAGCAAGTGCGGATGCGGTGCGATTTTCATGCACGGTTGCTAGGAGACGATCGGGATGGAAACCCGATCATTATTATTTTCCCTTATAACATGGTTATAAGGGAAAATAATAGCATTCTGAATACAGAATGCATAGTAAAATAGCGCTGGAGGGGTTAAAAAATAAATAAAAATAATTTAACTCACCTTAATCCACTTGATCGCGGAGCCCGGCATCTCCTTGTGTCTCCTTTGTTGAAGGACCTATGGTGAGCATTAAATACAGTTACAGGACCTTTGATGACGTCACTCCGGTCATCACATGGTACGTCACATGATCTTTTACCATGGTGATTCACCATGGTAAAAGATCATGTGACGTACCATGTGATGACCGGAGTGACGTCATCAAAGGTCCTTTACCCAGGTCCTAAAGAAAGAATACAGAAGCAGATGCCGGCTGCGCTATCAAGTGGACTAAGGTGAGTTAAACATTTGTTTTATTTTTTTTTAACCCCTCCAGCGCTGTTTTACTATGCATTCTGTATTCAGAATGCTATTATTTTCCCTTATAACCATGTTATAAGGGAAAATAATACAATCTACAGAACATTGATCCCAAGCCCGAACTTCTGTGAAGAAGTTCGGGGTTTGGGTACCAAACATGCGCGATTTTTCCCACGCGCGTGCAAAACGCATTACAATGTTTTGCACTCGCGCGGAAAAATCGCGGGTGTTCCCGCAACGCACCCGCACATTTTCCCGTAACGCCCGTGTGAAAGAGGCCTAAGTCCTCTTTCACGCGAGCGTCACGGATTGGCTCCGGATGCGTTCACGGTGCGTTCAGTGAAACTTGCACCATTTTGCAAGCAAGTTCAGTCAGTTTTGTCTGCGATTGCATTCAGTTGTTCAATCTTTTCCATGCGGGTCCAATGCGTTTTGATGCGTTTTTCATGCGCGTGATAAAAAACTGAAGGTTTACAAACAACATCTCTTAGCAAACATCAGTGAAAAACGCATTGCATCCACACTAGCTTCCGGATACAATGCCTTAGGCTGGGTTCACACGAGCGTGTCCGGATTAGGTCCGGATGCGTTCCGGTGTGTTGCAGCAAACCCGCGCGAGTAGGAATGCAATTGCAGTCAGTTTTGACTGCGATTGCGTTCCGATGTTCAGCTTTTATCGCGCGGGTGCAATGTTTTTTGCACGCGCGTGATAAAAAACCGACTGTGGTGCCCAGACCCGAACCCGGACTTCTTCACAGAAGTTCGGGTTTGGGTTAGGTGTTCTGTAGATTGTATTAATTTCCCTTATAACATGGTTATAAGGGATAATAATAGCATTCTGAATACAGAATGCTTAGTAGGTGATCAATTAAGGGTTAAAAAAAAATAAAAAAATTAACTCACCTCCTCCGCGTAGTTCCCGGTCTCTTCTTTACTTCTTTAATGATGAGTTGTCGGCTAAAGGACCTTTGGTGACGTCAGATCACATGCTCCAATCACATGGTACATCACCACGGTGATGGATCATGTGATTGGAGCATGTGATCTGACGTCACCAAAGGTCCTTTAGCCGACAAATCATCAGAAGAGACCGGGAACTACGCGATCAAGAGGAGAAGGTGAGTTAATTTGTTTATTTTTTTTAACCCCTCCAGCGCTATTTTACTAAGCATTCTGTATTCAGAATGCTATTATTTTCCCTTATAACCATGTTATAAGGGAAAATAATACAGTGAATAGACTGTCACCTAGCAACCATGCGTGAAAATCGCACCGCATCCGCACTTCTATGGGGCCTGCGTTGCGTGAAAAACGCAAAATATAGAGCATGCTGCGATTTTCACGCAACGCACAAGTGATGCGTGAAAATCATCGCTCATCTGAACAGCCCCATTGAAATGAATGGGTCAGGATTCAGTGCGGGTGCAATGCGTTCACCTACCGCATTGCACCCGCGCTGAAATCTCGCCCATGTGAACGCAGCCTTAGGCCCCTTTCACACGAGCAAGTTTTCCGTGCGGGTGCACTGCGTGATGTGAACGCATTGCACCCGCACTGAATCCTGGCCCATTCATTTCAATAGGTCTGTGTACATGAGTGTTGTTTTTCATGCATCAGTTCTGCGTTGCGTGAAAATCGGAGCATGTTCTATATTCTGCGTTTTTCACGCAGGACTGTCCCCATAGAAGTGAATTGGGCTTTAGTGAAAAACGCATTGCATCTGCAAGCAAGTGCGGATGTAGTAGGTTTTTCACTGACGGTTGCTAAGAGATGTTGTTTGTAAACCTTCAGTTTTTTATCACGTGCGTGAAAAACGCATCAAAACGCATCGCACTTACGCGGAAAAAACTGAACAACTGAATGCAATCGCATACAAAACTGACTGAACTTGCTTGCAAAATGGTGCGAGTTTCACGAAAGGCACCCTGAATGCATCTGGACCTAATCCGTCACACTCGTGTGAAAGAGACCTTAGGCCTCTTTCACACGGGCGTTGCGGGAAAATGTGCGGGTGCGTTGCTGGAACACGTGCGATTTTTCCGTGCGAGTGCAAAACATTGTAATGCGTTTTGCACTCGCGTGAGAAAAATCGTGCATGTTTGGTACCCAAACCTGAACTTCTTCACAGAAGTTCGGGCTTGGGATCGGTGTTCTGTAGATTGTATTATTTTCCCTTATAACATGGTTATAAGGTAAAATAATAGCATTCTGAATACAGAATGCATAGTAAAATAGCGCTGGAGGGGTTAAAAAAATATATAAAATTTTTTAACTCACCTTAATCCACTTGATCGCGAAGTCGGCATCTCCTTCTGTCTTCATCTTAGCTGCGTGGAGGAACAGGACCTGTGGTGACGTCACTCCGATCATCACATGATCCATCACATGATCTTTTACCATGGTGATGGATCATGTGATGGACCATGTGATGACCGGAGTGACGTCACGACAGGTCCTGTTGCTCCACACAGCTAAGATGAAGACAGAAGGAGATGCCGACTCTGCGATCAAGTGGATTGAGGTGAGTTAAATTTTTTTTACAATTTTTTTAACCCCTCAAGCGCTATTTTACTATGCATTCTGTATTCAGAATGCTATTATTTTCCCTTATAACCATGTTATAAGGGGAAATAATAATGATCAGGTCTCCATCCCGATCGTCTCCGCATTCGCACTTGCTTGCGGATGCTTGCGATTTTCACACAACCCCATTCTTTTCTATGGGGCCTGCGTTACGTGAAAAACGCACAAAGAGGAGCATGCTGCGATTTTCACGCAACGCACAAATGATGCGTGAAAATCACTGCTCGTGTGCACAGCCCCATAGAAATCAATGGGTCAGGATTCAGTGCGGGTGCAATGCGTTCAACTCACGCATCGCATCCACGCGGAATACTCACCCGTGTGAAAGGGGCCTTAGGGTTTCAATTTTTGTTTGGACCTTTTTCTTGGTACAGTAGAAGACATGAATGAGGTGGAGGTCTTACAGCCAGTCCACAAGACAGATATATTCGTTGTCCTATGATCTGTGTGAGCTGTCGCTAATGTGTCGAGGGATGAATATTTTCAGCCCTGGGAAAAGTCAGCTAAACCTGAGAAAAGCTAAATGGAATAATACGTCTCCTCTGGAAATGTTGATGCCCTAACTCTGTGTCTAGATACCCATGCCTCTGACATTCATTTAAAAAATCACCACTGCTAAAAATGCTACCCCTGAACAAGAAAATTAATTTGGACAGTTCACTTTAGCAACCTGCATGAAGCTGTAAATTAAAATCTCATTATCAGAAACTATCATTTGTTTCTAGTTTTAATAGTTTACAGATTTTTTTAATTTATAAACTATACAATTATATTGAAAGAAACTTTTTAAAAATGTTCAAATATAAACAGAATTTTAAAGGGGTTTTCCAAGACTTTAGAACTGATGACGTACCCCCTGGATAGGTCATTAGTATCTGATCGGTGGGGGTCTGCTGTTTGAGAAGGCATTCCTGTGAGCGCCATACATTGTATAGTGACTGTGCTTGATATCGCAGCTCAGCTCCATTGACTTGAATGGGGCTGAGCTGCGCCTAGGCCACGTGACCGATGAACTTGTCGTCACTGGCCTAAGGAAAGCTGTGAGAAGGCTGCAATACTACAGTAAACAGCTGATCGAAGGGGGTCCCTGATGTCGGACCCCCACCGATCAGATACTGATGAAACACTTTTAATCCTCTCTACCCTGGGTGAATAACTTTTTTTTGTTCACATAGCTGTATGAAGGTTTTGTTTTTGTAGGACAAGTTGTTTTTCTAATGGTACTATTTACTATTAGATAAGATGTAAAAGCTAGTAGGAAGCTGGAAAAAATTTCATGGGTTTTGTTTTTACAGCGTTTACTGTGTGGTAAAACTGAGTTCTCCACGTCAGTATCATTACAACAATACAACATATGTATAATTTTTCTTGTATTTTAATACTGAAAAACTTTGGAAAAAATAACTTATTTTTATTGCCATATTCTGAACCCCTTAACTTTATGACTATATTCATTTTTCAGACACAGTGATGCCTACAATGTTTTTTTTCGTAGTTGTTTATTTTTATTTTCATTTTGAGAAAAGGGGGTGATTTTGAGCTTTTATTATTATTTTATAAATTTTTTTACTTTTATTTACTTTTATTACTTTTTTATATGCAAACATTGGATTGCTATTTGTCTTTTGCGATACATTTTTATTCAGTACAGACAACAGATTTCAGTGTATTCCAATACTTTGCTGCCACCTTCAGGCCTCTACTGGGATATACCAGTAAAAGGCATCAGAGTCTCAAGCAGGCTGGCCTAGTACTGCAGTGTAACAGTTTCCCAGATCTCAGTGAGGGGAGACTGTTACAAGCAAGAAAGTCCCCGGATCTGGCATTTTCTCTTATCAGATGCAGTGGTCACATTTGATCACAGCATCAGTGGAGTTAAATGTCCGTGATCGGCATTAACGCCGATCGCAGACATTAGCCCGAACTACCTGCTGTGTGAAACAGCTGGCATCAAGTGGATATAGCGCTCGCTCCTCTCCAGAGCGGCTGCCATCTTTAAAGAAAGGGAAAGGGTTAAAGAAAAGGTACATTTTTCAATTCAAAAAAATAATTTGTAAAGTGCTGTATGTATATGTTTTCTACAGTTCAAGTGCTATAGTACAGTATATGTATTATGTTATATACCGCATAGTACATGAAACCATAAAATATACATTTCAGTTTTCTTGTAAAAAAAAGAACTCTATTCAACAAGGGAAATAATACCTCCCAGTAAACTTTAATTGTAAGTAAATTTATGTGTAAACCAAGAGTGACATTTTTAGATACTGAAATAATTTTTTACCAGTATGTACAAAGTAACACTAAGAAAAGCAAACATTGAACCTTAACCTTTGATATTTATGTTGCTTGCAATCAGATATTTTTGCTGTTAATGGTATTTCATGGTAAAGCAAATTATGCAGTTCATTACGGAGCAGCACATTGTAATAGTTACAAATGATATTTAAAAGCTTAATAAAAAGCCTGGGGTAGTAATAACAGATTATGAGGATCATTTATCATTGTTTCTATTGCCTTGTTGCCTTGTAATGAATGAAAACTGGTATGTAAGCATCTTAAAGCAGTCTGTGTCAGTGCTGTGTAAATATAGGTTTTATTTATCACCAAATTACTGGCTGTCAAGCTATATATTGAAAGTAAGTATACGTTACCACTCGTTATAATATAGTCATCAGCATCGTTCTTATATTATTATGTTACAATTGCATTCAGAACTTCATGATGTTTTTAAAATTAATTAGCTTTTATTTTTTTTAGACATAATGTAAAGTCCCCGCCGATTATTCTATGCAGACTAAAAAAAATGTGGCTTATAAAGACATTATGCAAGATCTGTAAAATTAAGTTCATTTTCATTACATGCAATTTCTGTGAAATTGCAGCTCATTATGGCTTCTTGATGGCTCTACTCATATTTGTATGTAAATTAAGTCCTAATGGCCATACTTTGGAGGAAACAGGGTAGACTTAATTTGCATATTTTCAAATTATTGCAGCAAATATACGACAATGTGAGATAATTTGACTGTATATTACAGGGTGGCAGTTGTTGCTTCACTGGTACGAACAGTCTGGGTGGCAGAAATTTGCCTGGAAGGTGAGTATGTAGCTTGAATATACATTTCATTTACTTTATAAAAAAACTACAGATAAGACTATGTTTACACAGTTTTTTTCCAAAATTTTGGTATTTCATTGTTTTTGCAAAAACTAAAATAATATTTCTATTAAAAGGGTAGGTCAACATACAACATTTATCACCTATCCACAGGAAAGGTGACAAATATATCATCAATGGGGTCCTGATCGCTGAACCCTAACACTGCATTCACTTATATGGGACTGATGGAGATAACTGAGCACTCCATAGAGAGTGAATGGACCGGACTAACTCTATATTCACACATGACATTTGGGGACCCCCTGTTCTTGATATTTTTGGGTGTCCCATCATTTAGGCCACCATTGATCATACACTATTGTAGGCCAACCTCTTTAATATCCCTATTGATTTCAATGAGATTTTTTTTAATGGCAAATATGTTATTAGATGTCATGCATTTGCCTTCTGTCAGGTTTCTATTTTTGGAGGCCATAATAGCATATCCTACTATGGTTTCCTACCTGGTAAAATATATCAGGAAGTCTTATGGCTGATTTTGTTTTATCTCTGAAGTCAATGGAGCAATGTATTGGTTGCTTTTTGGTTTTGATCCATTGTTGAAAACAGATCCTTTAAGGGCACTGTCTGGCTACTTGTGACTAGAATGTGTATAAAAGATGACTATATGGTAATTTCTAATATAGCCTTTGGTGATATTCTTTGTCATTTGCAATATTTCATAAGTCATGCTCCTTTATTAGCCAAATCTCCTGTGCTGTCCACATGGAGGTCCTATCCATAAGATGGCGCTCATGGAGGGTCATGTGACCAGACACAATCCATCTCCTGCATTCAAACACACTGCACCTGTATTAAACTCCCAACAGTGCAAGAGCAGGTGGCAGGTACTGTGCATTTGAATGGAGGAGACAAAACATGGAGGTGATTTGCCTGGTCACATGACCCTCCATCAGCAGCCATTTTATGGACAAGACCTCTGTGCGGATAGCACAAAAGACTTGGCAAACAAGGGGGCATACCTTATGAAATATAGAAAATGGTGCAGAATTTTGGCAAAAGCTATGTTAGTAAAGGTGCATTCACACGACTGTATTTTTGGTCCACATCTGATCAGCATTTTTTGCAGATAGGATATGGACCCATTCATTTCAATGGGTCTGCAAAAAATGCATCTGTTTGTCCGTTTCGTAGCCCCGCAAAAAAGATAAAACATGTCCTATTTTTGTCCGTTTTGTGGACAAGGATAGGCGTTGTTACAATGGATCCGCAAAAAAATATTGGATGCATCACGGACGTCATCCGTATTTTTTGCGTATCTGCGTTTTTCAGACCGCAAAATACATCCGGTCATGTGAATGCACCCTAAGTGCCATATAACCATCTTACAAACACACAGATCAACAGAAAGTGGGAAACTCCTTTAAATATGGAAATATGACAGAATTTCCATGTGGATATCTCTTAAATATCAACCTTAAATTACACTGTAAATTAACAGGAATGTGCCACCAGGACAAGTTCTCATACTTAGAAATCATGGAGGGGTCTGAAATTCACATTGTAGGTGCATTCCCACTCTGAGAGACAGATTTTTTTTTTTTTAAATCAGAAAATCACATTGTATGATTTTTAAAGAATTTATTTGTCTTGCACTGCTGAACATACGTTTTTGAACACCCGAGAAACAGCAAGAATTGTGGCTCTCAAAGACCTGTTACTATGCCTTTAGAAAGTCCACCTCTACTCCACTCATTAATCTAACTTAGTAGCACCTGTCTGAGCTCTTTAAAGACACCTGTCCACCCCACAGTCAGTCAGACGCCAACTGCTACCATGGGCAAGACCAAAGAGTTGTCAAAAGACACCAGAGACAAAATTGTGAACCTCCACAAGGTTGGAAAGGGCTACGGGGCAATTGCCAAGCAGCTTGGTGAAAATAGATCAACTGTTGGAGCAATTGTTAGAAAATGGAAGAGGCTAAAGACGACTACTAAGTTAGATTAATGAGTGGAGTGGAGGTGGACTTTTTAAAGGCATAGTAACAGGTCTTTGAGAGCCAGAATTATTGCTGTTTCTCAGGTGTTCAAATACTTATGTTCAGAAGTGCAAGACAAATAAATTCTTTTAAAATCATACAATGTGATTTCCTTATTTTTTTTTATTTTTTATTCTGTCTCTCAGAGTGGGAATGCACCTACAATGTGAATTTCAGACCCCTCTATTATTTATAAGTGGGCGAACTTGCAAAATCGCAGGGTGTTCAAATACTTCTGTTCCTCACTGTAACCTCTCCTGACATGTCTGTAGCAAGTACGGTACTTGCATTCCCTATGTAATAACAATTATAGAACACCTATTTTTATGACTCTGTGTTGCATCATTCCTTTATTATTTCTTCTAGAATTTATGAATGAATTGCTAGCAGTTTGCAATGAAAGTGAACTGGGTAAAACCTGTTGGGGGGGGGTGCCCCTGCGCAGTCTTACATTATCCAATCAGTGCGTCCAGTTGTATAATAGTATGTATATTGTATAAAAAAAGTATGAATTAAATACCTAACGCCGATTAATAATTAGAAACCTACTGCATTTCAAGGCTATAAAATATCACTACTAA
Source organism: Bufo bufo (assembly GCF_905171765.1). NCBI lineage: Eukaryota > Metazoa > Chordata > Amphibia > Anura > Bufonidae > Bufo > Bufo bufo. The sequence goes on along the minus strand of NC_053393.1, from coordinate 410,203,735 downwards.
AGCTCATGCATATCAAGTACCAACTTGGGCCATAGACACAATGGTCAGGAAGGGACCTCTTTGACTTCTTTGGGAGAGTTTTTTAGGCATGCTGTGCGACCTGTGCAGAGGTCAGAAGGGAGTAGATAAGCTGTGATATCATCTATTGTACAGTAAGTGGTGGCCGCACCCAACCATTGTTATACTCCAGCGCACTTTCTCTTTGCGTTATCTTTTCCATTTCCCAATGTTTTGGAGCCTTCCTAAATTTATAAAAAAATTTAAAATTAAAAAAATAAATAAAAAAAAGACAAAACAGTCTTGGCTATCTCCTCCTCCTCCACTTCCACCTACACCGCCACATCCACTGCCTCCTCAACCTCCTACTCCACTTTAAACTCTGCCTTCTAGTTCAAGATTATTATTATTTTTTTTTTTATATTCTATGTTATTTTAAGTCATTTCCCTATCCACATTTGTTTGCAGGGCAATTGTCCTGCTCTTATCCCCATTTTGCTTCCTTTTGCAGCCCTCTAGCCCTTACTATGACTATTTTACAGCCATTTTAGTGCATCAAAGTTTGGGCACCCATTGACTTCAATGGGGTTTGGGTTTGAGTTCCAGTCAAGTTCAGGTCCCGAACCCGAACTTTGACCCGAAGTTTGCACGAACCCCAACATCCACGGGTCCGCTCATCCCTAGCAATGAGCTGAAACAAAATGAAGCTTTTCCTTGAAAATGGAAATTTGACATTCTAGAAATCAAACAGTTCAGCTGCATCACGACGAAAGATTCAGCTGCCAATCTACCTACTGAGGTGGATTGTCAGCTGAACCTGCTCTGCTCATACTGATTATATCATTTCTGCTTCTAAATATTCACCATGCATAGTGGGTGGTAGATTAATATTCAAGGGGTAGGTTATTTACTGTAATATCCTTTTAAATCTATTTCTGTGTGACAAAAACAAGGATAACAGGTGCCTACAAAGTCTGTTATTTCCCAGTTATCTACATTGTGCTAAAAAAAAATCAGTAGTTACCAAAAACTTTCAAGGTGTATGTTTGAAAGGGCAGGCATATGTTTTACATAATCCTTTGCCGCTTTCCTGACGAGCGCTATCTCACATAAAACACGTTTCTTTGAAATCCAATTTTTGATGCCATTTAGAGAACATTAGGAATAAATTAAGGTATAAAAGACAAAGCATTTGCGTTTTAGCTTACAGCAAAGTTAGTCTTTAAAGTCAAAATCTGTTTTTGAATCTCTCTTTGGGATTCACAGCTGGGCAGTTCAATAACTCCAGAAGGAAAGCACAGAAAGGCCTTATCAGACACGAGCTTCTAGTGCTTTCATCTCTTTGGCACTTAGTTCACTAAGACTGTACATATAGAAGACAGATTGGTGTTTAAGTTCCCTGTGGACTCCACAATATTGCTCTTTCTGCTCTTTTCAGTGACTTCAATGAAGAAATCCTGACAGTTTCTTTCTTGCAATGATTCAGTGACAAATGCTGTTTGAAGAGTGAGCCAGGAAGACCTTTTAAGATTTGGCATCTGAAATAATAATAGATTGCTCATAACCGTCATATGTCAACAATAGTAAGATCAGCATGGAAATAAACACATATATGTTATAGGCAGAACTAAACTATATTATTGTATAAGTTAACACTTTTAATTCATAGTTAAAGGGGTTGTCCGGGCTTTTTATATTGATGACCTGTCATCAGGATAGGTAATTAATATCAAATCGGTGGGGGTCCGACACCTTCTAACAGTAGATGCAACTTGTGGCAGTTCAAGGGTGGAACTAAGCACATGCATCCACCTTAGCGATGTTCCTGTAGTGAACAGAGAAATAAGGAAAAGAACAAACAGCAGGTGTCTCTATACAGATACATTTTATTGCATAACTCGGTGGCTATACTAAATTTTTATTTAGATCAAGGTGTTGTTTGTGAAATTAAGATTATTTTTCATGGGGCAACTCGCTTAATGCAGAATACAGATTGCTGTAATATATACAGTATACAAGGGGTATTCAGTAAGTTATCTTACTGAATATGAAAACCACATTTTCTGAGAAAATTTAACTTACTACTTTTTAATATAATCCCCCTTCACTTTAACATACCTCTTCCACTTCATCTCCAGTGATGCCCTCAGAATAGGAGATTTCTTGCTGCTGCAGGAACCTTGTTACCATTTCTATGACTTCATTATCACCTGGAAATCGTTGCCCACACAGCTATTTCTAAAGGTTACGAAAGATAAAGTAATCACTGGGAACCAGGTCTGGACTGTAGGGTGAATGGTTAAGCTCCATGAAGCCGCATTCCCTGATAACAACTTGTGATTTGCGAGACTTGTGAGCTGGCTTATTGTCTTGAAGTAGCAACACACCTGCCGACAACTTCCCACTGCGTTTCTTTTTGATTACCTCATGTAATGCCTTCATTGTTGAAGTATAGGTGTCTCCAGTAATTGTTGTCTTGTGTGGCATAAATTCTAATAAAATGCCTTCTGTATCCCAAAAAACTGTTGCCATGATCCTACCAGCTGACTGCTGAACACAAAATGTCTTTCTTGGTGACCCCTTGTGCTTCCATTGCATGGACTCTTGTTTGGTCTCTGGATCATGGTGGTGGACCCATGTTTCATCACCTATAATAATTTGAGAATAGAAGTCTCTTGGATTTTCTGTAAGCATGTCTAAATTCTGTTGGCTAAATTGCTGGCGACAAGTTCTTTGCTTAGGTCTCAACATTCGTGGTACTCACTAAGAACTGACCTTTGACATCATCAAAACATCATAAATTATACTGGAAACTGTGCCAAGTGAAAAGCCAAATTTATGAGCTATAATACTGACTTTGACTTGACGATCTTCTGAAATCATGGCCTCAAATTTACGGCACAGGTCGTCCGGATAGGGGGTCATTTTCAATTTATTTCCTACCCCAGTTAAACAGTTTGTGGCCCAAAACTTTACTAGTAGTAGGAAGGTGCATCATCACCATACACAGCAATCATCCTATAGGTTTTCTTTAGGCTTCTTTTCCTACTTGATAAATTATCTTATCATGGAACAAAGCTTCAAATCCCTCACTTTCTTTGTAGAAAATTAGATTTTGCACAACAGTTTTGTGACATGTTTTGCACAGCACTCACCACTTTTTTAAATTGTGGGCTGAGCTTAGCAGAGGGGGTGGGTCCACTGCAACCCTACAGATGTCATGCAGTTACCTTAGAAAACTTGAGTAAAGTACAAATGAAACTTATATGTCATAGGTTTAAGCTTCTTGTAAACAGACCTCACAGATGGAACACGTGAAATGCCAGTCTTTAGTAAATCGCCATTAAAGGATTCAATGCCAATCTGCTGTATCTAGAGCAAACAGGAAATTACTTTGTATTAGGACACTGCTAATAGGGGAGAATACTTTCACTTGTGGAGTCCAAAGGAGCTTTTACTTCAGTGCACATGGTCTTCATGGCTCCACATAGACAAAATGTAGAGAACTCTGACATGTGCATTGGACCTTAGAAAGGGGCATATCTTTGAGAGAGGAATGCACTGTTTTTGTCTCTATATATTTATAAAGCACTGGTGCATGAAAAAAAAAAAGCAAGAAACACAGGTAAATATATATCCATGGAAGATTGCTGCCGTGAGGAGAGGCTATCCACATTAAAGCTTGTAGAAAGATTAAAAGAAGGGGATATTATACTTTTATGTAAACATTTAAAAATGCAAAAGTGGAAACTGCTCCTGTGAGTACAGTGTGTTGCTAATGTCAGAAAACATTATTAGAGTAGTTTCATATGTAGAGGCACATATATTATTACCGCTATGCCAGTTTTCTGGTATCAAAAATTTGATGTCACCATGGGGTAGAGTAAGACCTGCGTGTAAAACGCCTGTCTTAATAGATTTTCTGATAGTTTTTTTTTTAGCATTTTTTGAGGCAGACAGATGTTAGGAAATGCAGACTGGACAAAGCATTTTTCCTCTTGTTTTTGCAATTGTATTTAGACATATATACTCTTTTTGCCATTTTTTTAAAAAAAAGATAGCATGTTCTTTCTGGACCCCTCTGATCAAATATTGATGACCTTTCCTAGGAAAGGTCATCAACATTAAATTAGTTTTTCTTCCTCATCCTCCAAGAGACTTAACTTTTTGTTTAGAAGTTTTGGCTTACATAGCCATATGAGGGCTTTTATTTTTTGTAAGATGAGTAGCCATGCCATTTGTCCCATAGGCTTCTCTATAGGAACTGAAAAACAGCTTTAAAAAAATGCTTAAAGTGTTACCATAAAAGTAATGCTGTTAAAAATGTTGCAAAAATGTCTATAAAGATGGTAAAAAAACAAATGCAAAAAAACAGAAAGCAAACATGTTTTTCCAACCCTGTGCAACCTCTTTAACCCCTTCTACCCCGGGCCAGTTTTTGCCCTCCTGCCCAGGCCATTTTTTGCAAATCCGACATGTGTCAATTTATGTAGTAATATCTTTGGAACACTTTTATTTATCTAAGCCATTCTGAGATTGTTTTCTCATGACACATTGTACTTCATAATAGTCATAAATTTGAGTCAATATATTTCACTTTTATTTGTGAAAAAATCCCAAATTTACCAGAAATTTAGAAAAATTTCCAATTTTCTAAGTTTCTATTTCTCTGCTTTTAAAACAGAAAGTGATACCTCATAAAATATTTATTACTTAACATTCCCCATATGTCTACTTTATGTTGGCATCATTTTGTAAATGTCATTTTATTTTTTTAGGACGTTAGAAGGCTTAGAATTTTAGACGCAATTCTTAAGAATTATTAAAACCCACTTTTTAAGGACCAGTTTAGGTCTGAAGTCACTTTGTAGGGCTTACATAGTGGAAACCCCCCATAAATAACCCCATTGTAGAAACTATACTCCTCAAGATACTCAAAACTGATTTTACTAACTTTGTTAACCCTTTAGGTGTTCCCCAAGAATTAAAGGAAAATGGAGATAAAATGTCTAAATTTCACTTTTTTTGCAGATTTTCCATTTTAAGCCATTTTTTTCTTTAACACATCGAGGGTTAACAGCCAAACAAAACTCAATATTTATTACCCTGATTCTACAGTTTACAGAAACACCCCACATGTGGTCGTAAACTGATGTAAGGGCAGACAGCAGGGTGCAGAATAAAAGGAGCACCATATGGTTTTTGGAAGGCAGATTTTGCTGGACTGGTTTTTAGATGTCATGTCCCATTTGAGGCCCCCCTGATGCACCCTTACAATAGAAACTCCCAAAAAGTGACCTCATTTTGGAAACTAGGGAATAAGGTGCCAGTTTTATTGGTACTATTTTGGGGTACATATGATTTTTAATTGGTCTATTTTAGATTTTTTGTGAGGCAAGGTAACCAAAAAATGGCTATTTTGGCACTGTTTTTATTTTTTACAACATTCATCTGACAGATCATGTGCTATTTTTATAGAGCAGGTTGTTACAGATACAATATCAAATATGTCTACTTTGTTTCAGTTTTACATAATAAAGCATTTTTGAAAGAATTTTTTTTTGTGTATCCATTTTCTGAACGCCATATTATTTTTTTATTTTTCTGCCAATCGTCTTGTGCAGCGGCTCGTTATTTGCAGGAAGAGTTGAAGTTTTTATTGGTACCATTTGTGGGTACATATGATTTTTTTGATCATTACACTTTATTTATTTATTTTTACAGCATTTACCTGAGGGGTTAGGTCATGTGACATTTTTATAGAGCAGGTTGTTACGGACACGGCAATACCTAATATGTATACTTTTTTATTTTATTTCACTTTAACACAATAATAGCATTTCTGGAAAGAAAAATGATGTTTTAATGTCTCCATGTTCTGAGAGCTATATATATATATTTTTTTTAGCGATTTTTTTTATGTAGGGGCTCATTTTTTGCGGGATGAGGGGATGATTTTATTGGTACCATTTTGTGGGACATACGCCTTTTTGATCACTTGGTGTTGCACTTTTTGTGATGTAAGGTGACAAAAATGGCTTTTTTTGACACAGTTTTTATATTTTTTATGGTGTTTATCAGACAGAGTGGATCATGTGATATATTTATAGAGCTGGTTGTTACGGACGCGGTGATACCTAACACGGTATGTGTGTTTTTTTCCTTTTTTTTCTATTTTTTATTATAAAATCAGGGGAAAGGGGGATTTTTTTCTTTTTTTACTTGAAACTTTTTATTTATTTATTAAAAACACATTTTTTTTGCTTTTTTTAAAAACTTTATTTCTGTCCCACTCTGGGACTTCAACTTTTGAGCGGATCCCCTCTGCAATACATTGCCTAGGTTGCCTAGGAGACTTAGCCTGGGGCCGGATCTACTCGGCCCGTAGAAGGCAGGTCCCCATGCTGTGCAAAGCATTGGGCAGCCTGTGCATGGTACACAGCTGACCGCGGCATATAAAGGGTTAATCCTCCGGCATCCACTTTCACAGCGATGCTGGTGGATACAGAAGGGGCCCGGCTATCAGGGACTGCCGGTCCCCTGCAGTGATCGGGCCCGCACCGCTCCGCTGCCCGCCCGATCACCATGACGTAACAGTGCGTCAAAATGCCAAGATGTACTATTACGTCATATGTTGGAAAGGGGTTAAAAAGTGTTGGAAAATTAAGGGCAGGAAAAGAAAGGAAGGAAAATTAATTAATGTTCTTGCTTCCAATTTTAGCTAATTTACCTACCCGTGTATATTATTACAGTATTTATCTAAGCCATTCTGAGATTGTTTTCTCATGACACATTGTACTTCCATAATAGTCATAAATTTGAGTCAATATATTTCACCTTTATTTGTGAAAAAATGCCAAATTTACCAGAAATTTAGAAAAATTTCCAATTTTCTAAATTTCTATTTCTCTGCTTTTAAAACAGAAAGTGATACCTCATAAAATATTTATTACTTAACATTCCCCATATGTCTACTTTATGTTGGCATCATTTTGTAAATGTCATTTTATTTTTTTAGGACGTTAGAAGGCTTAGAATTTTAGACGCAATTCTTAAGAATTATTAAAAGGTGTGTTCTGAAGCATATTCAGCCAAATGCTTCAGAACTCATTGGACAGTGCTTCACAGTGCAGATGGACAATGACCCAAAGCATACTGCAAAAGCAACCAAAGAGTTTTTTAAGGGAAAGAAGTGGAATGTTATGCAATGGCCAAGTCAATCACCTGACCTGAATCCGATTGAGCATGCATTTCACTTGCTGAAGACAAAACTGAAGGGAAAATGCCCCAAGAACAAGCAGGAACTGAAGTCAGCTGCAGTAGAGGCCTGGCACAGCATCACCAGGGATGAAACCCAGCGTCTGGTGATGTCTATGCGTTCCAGACTTCAGGCTGTAATTGACTGCAAAGGATTTGCAACCAAGTATTAAAAATTTAAAGTTTAATTTATGATTATTATTCTGTCCCATTACTTTTGGTCCCTTAACAAGTGGGAGGCACATATGCAAACTGTTGTGATTCCTACACCGTTCACCTGGTTTGGAGGTAAATACTCTCAAATTAAAGCTGACAGTCTGCAGTTAAAGCACATCTAGTTTGTTTCATTTCAAATCCATTGTGGTGGTGTAGAGAGCCAAAAATGTTAGAATTGTGTTGATGTCCCAATATTTATGGACCTGACTGTATATGTTCTAAAGCCCTTTATGGCATGTATTAGTGGCACAAAAATATATATTATTTGCTGTTCAGCGGTGCAGTTATATGTTCTAAAGACCCTTTTTGCGTGTATTAGTGGCAAAAAATATATATTATTTCCTGTTCAACTGTGCAGTTATATGTTCTAAAGCCTTTTGTGGAGTTTATAAGTGGAAAAAAATAAGGGCCTGTTTGCCATTCAGCGGTGCAGCTATATGTTCTAAAGCCCTTTTTAGCGTGTATTAGTGGCATAAAAATTACTATTATTTGCCGTTCAGCGGTGTAGTTATATGTTCTAAAGCCTTTTGTGACATGTATAAGTGGAAAAAAAATAAGGGCTTATTTGCCGTTCAGCGGTGCAGTTATATGTTCTAAAGCCCTTTTTGGCGTGTATTAGTGGCAAAATATATAATTTGCCGTTCAGCGGTGCAGTTATATGTTCTAAAGCCCTTTTTGGCGTGATTAGTGGAAAAAAAGAGCTTATTAGCCGTTGTGTGGTGAAGTGAGAAAATTACAGACTTTTTTGGGGTGTTTTAATTTTCTTTTTATTTATTTATTTAATCTAACCTTATGTCAGACAGAGAAGTGCCAGGCCCTGCACAGTGGCAGAGGCCTAAATGTTTCTGATGCAAGTACAGGTCACAGGAGAGTAAAGGGACGTGGTAGCATGAGTCGCAGCAAGAGGCCTGAGCTCCCGGTTTCATCTAGCAGTCATGTCTTGACCAGCAACCCAGCAGTTATTGAATGGTTGACTCGGTCATCCACTTCGTCCCAAGTGACATCAGACACCCCCAGCCAAGAGTCGGTGGGTTCATCAGACACAACCCTTAATTGGCATGGTCCAGGAGCAGGCCCTGTGCCCTCACCTGTCCTCAACTTGCCTCTGTCCTTTTCTGTTCCCTCAGCCAGAGAAATATTATATGTTGCGGGCTCAGCTCCACTATACAGCGAGGACGAGCTACTAGAGGACAATCAGCAGCTACTGGCAAGCCAAGACGTGGAGGAGACATCCGCAGCTTCCTCTGGTAGGCGGGCAAGTAGTGATGATGAGAGTGGCGTGGGAGCTGGTGTTCCGAGTAGTCAGGCTCCTGACCCAGAAACCGTTGAGGAGGACATCAGTGACGTGCAGACAGTACTCGATGATGATGATGTAGCTAATCGAACTTGGGAGCTGTGTGAGTTAGGGGCTTCATCATCATCGGGAGAAGAGGGCGGCAGCTTGCCCGTGAGGCAGCGGTAGAGCCAGCAAGTCGCTAGCATGGCCGGGAGTCAGCAGGGTGGCAGCAGTGGGAGGTTGGGAGCCAAACATGCCCGGGGTAGACCACCCACTTCGCAGGAACCTACCTGTCCTAACTATCTGTATTATTTATATATAAGATAACTAACTATCTAATGTAATTAAACAGTAAAGCACAGAGCACAGCAATGACAATGCTGTCTCTCTCAGAACTCCATAAAACTACAGAAAATGGAAAATGGCTGCTAGGGAGGTTCTTCTATACTGTAGTAAGGGGTAGGCAACTTTCCTATTGGTTGCTAAGCTCAGACAAAGACATTGCAGCCTTCTCATTGGCTCACAAGCAAGAAGGGAGGTTACTGCTAAAATATTTTTTTTTTTATATTCTAAATTACGAATATATATCACTATATTCTAAATCTTTGCGAATTCTCGAAGTGGCGATATTCGCGATTAAAATTCACGATTCAAATATTCTTCTCCTCCTTGAGCTGCAGCGGCAGAACGGCATTCCCCAACATAGGCTGATATGCGATGTTTCCACCCATTGGAATTCCACCCAACATATGTTGGACCGACTATACGAACAGAGAAAGGCCATAAACGATTTCTTGATGATCCAAGCGGACAGGAGTACTCCCCTGTGTAACTTCAATGTCAGCCAGTGCCAGCTCATGTGTGACACCTGCCGTTTGCTCAGGCCCTTTGAGAAGGCTACATTATTTGTAAGTCACCAGGACTACAGGGCGAACATCATCATTCCACTGCTTCATGTCCTGCAACAGATGCTGGTAAATCTGGCTGGTCAGGGGACTGGAGACGTGGCACATAGATCTCATGGCCACATGAGCCCTGTGGGAACTGAACTGGAGGAGGAGGAGGACATTGGAGCACAAGCAGTGTGTAGTGAAATGGGTGGTTTTTCTACACAGGTGACAGGAGAGGAGGAGCAGGAGCAGCCAGAAATGCTACAGGGTGATGAGGAAGAGGAGGCAGAGGACCCAGACACACCGTGGCAGTATGCAGTGGAGATGGAGTCAGGGAGTCGCTCTGAGTCACTTGCACAAATGGCCCGATGCATGCTCATTTGCTTGTGTAGTGACAGCCCAATTGTAACCATTCAGCAGAGGGATGACTTCTAGCTCTCCACCTTGTTGGACCCTTGCTACCAGTCCAAAATGAGGGCCTTTTTTACACCCGCTAAGAGGGAGGAAAAACTGAACTACTATTGAGACATTCTATGTAGTCAGTTGGCCGCTGCCTATCTGAGCCATCGTCCATCCCCTCACAAGTCTGATTGGGGGAGCCCTCTGCACTCAAGTTCCTCTGCTATGGCTGCTGTGGCAGAGTGGGGGGGGGGGTAGGAGCAGTTCCAGCTCTATCAGCAATAACTTGAGTCTAGAGTCGCTGATGAGCAGCTTTCTTCACCTGCCTAGTGAAGAAACTACTCACCAGCAGCAGCAGCTAGACCTGGAGCAGGACCTGAACCAGCAGGTTGTGGCATATTTGGACAGCACACTGCCACCCCACATTGAAGATCCGCTGGACTACTGGGCAGCCAAACTGGATTTGTGGCTGCAACTGGCAGAGTTTGCCATGGAAAAGCTGTCCTGCCCGGCCAGTAGTGTGGCATCAGAGCGGGTGTTTAGTGCGGCGGGGGCCATAGTTACCCCAAGGAGAACTTGTCTGTCCACCCAAAATGTGGAGAGACTGACCTTTGTCAAGATGAATCATGCGTGGATCTGCCAGAATTTCCACCCACTAATGGCTGATGCATAAGACTAGATCATCCATGGTGCCACAACAACACTTTGACAAAAGAGACCGATTTCTTTTGGCTACCTGCCTAAGCTACTATTATGATGCTGCCACCCACCTGATGCCACACATCTGATGCCAAGTGCTCCTTCTTTCACCCACCATCTTTAGCTGGTACTGGTATTGCCACCCACCTCCCCAATCTGTCACCTGGTCCCTCTGTGGTCTCCTGATGCTGCTGCTGCCACCTCCACACTGTGTCACCTTGCCACTCTGTGGTCTCCTGATGCTGCTGCCACATCCACACACTATGTCACCTTGTCACTCTGTGGTCTCCTGATGCTGCTGCCACCTCCACACTATGTTACGTTGACACTCTGTGGTCTCCTGATGCTGCTGCCACCTCCACACTATGTCATCTTGCCACTCTGTGGTCTCCTGATGCTGCTGCCACCTCCACACTATGTCACATTGCCACTCTGTGGTCCCCTGATGCTGCTGCCACCTCCACACTATGTCATCTTGCCACTCTGTGGTCTCCTGATGCTGCTGCCACCTCCACACTATGTCACATTGCCACTCTGTGGTCTCCTGATGCTGCTGCCGCCTCGACACTATGTCACCTTGCCACTCTGTGGTCTCCTGATGCTGCTGCCACCTCCACACTATGTCACCTTGCCACTCTGTGGTCTCCTGATGCTACTGCTGCCACCTCCACACTGTCATTGTGCCATCCTGTGGCCTCCTCCTGATGCTGCTGCTGCCACCTCCACATTCTGTCATTGTGCCACTCTGTGGCCTCCTAATGCTACTGCTGCCACCTCCACACAGTCATTGTGCCACCCTGTGGCCTCCTCCTGTTGCAGCTGCCACCTCCACACTCTGTCATTGTGCCACTCTGTGCCCTCCTAATGCTACTGCTGCCACCTCCACACAGTCATTGTGCCACCCTGTGGCCTCCTCCTGTTGCAGCTGCCACCTCCACACTCTGTCATTGTGCCACTCTGTGCCCTCCTGATGCTGCTGCTGCCACCTCCACACTGTCATTGTGCCACTCTGTGGCCTCCTCCTGATGCTGCTGCCACCTCCAGACTCTGCCATTGGGCCACTCTTTGGTCTCCTCATGCTGCTTCCACCTCACCACTATGTCATAGGGCCACTCTGTGGACTTTGTAATGCTGTTCCCACCCTCCCCACTTCATGATTAGGACACTATTTTGCCTTTCGGCCTGGGTGACATCATCATTGATTTGACCCTTCTTCTGATCTGTCAAAAAGAAGGAAAAAAGAGATGCACAATAGATCCTGTCTATGTAGCAGCTGTAAAGCCTGCATGACATGGTCCCTATTTTGCATCAGAATTGGCTTATGATTTGGTAGCCAAAAGCAGGAGTGGGTATAAAACCAGAAGACATGCAAATATTCCATTCACATGTCATCTCTGTTTTGGATCCACTCCTGTTTTTTTGGGTTAAGCAGTACTTATGGATTAGTGACCAAATGCTGACCGAAGGCGGATGCTCCACAGACAGGATACGTTTTTTGGGGGTTATTGTTCTGATGGATCAGAGGAAGGGCAAAATAATCAGTGACGTCAACACAAACTTACTGCTGACACCCTCTCCAGTCTGTCTGGGGGGCACTAGTTGTATAAGCGTTTAATAGAACAGGTTCTGTAGACATCTATGTGGAATCAGCTGCCGACAGTGTAGGAGTGCGCTTCTTCTTGACGCTAACATTGACCTGTAAGGCTGAGTTCACATGAGCTATTTTTCATTTCCCCTATGGGACTTCAACCTGCAATTTTTTGATTGCATGTCCAATACACTGCAATACTTCTGTATGGCACTGCATTTTCCTTCTACCGCCATCCAATTACATCTTCCCAGAGGCAGAAGCTATAACATTTCAGACTTTGGGGCCTTCACAAGGATTCCAACTGCTATGACAAGCAACTGGTTCCTCACATAGGGAGCCCCCTCCCTCTCTCTAACCTCTTATATGCCATGGTTGTCACTGAACACAACATCTGAAGGTTAAATAACTAGGATCAAAGTCTCCTCCAATATAACATAGCCAGCACTCAGTGTATAGAGTGGGCTTAGCTTCTGAGCCTGCTCCATACACTTCCTGTGCACCTATGATGTAGAGTTATGTGTTGGCATGCATAGGTGTTAACACAAATTGATGATATTTAATCTATACTTTGCATAGATCATTTACTTCCACTGCATGGGTGGTTTAGGGTAAATTCATATGCAGTAGATATGTTTCTGAAATTTCTGTAGCAGTCTCATCTTTCTGAACAGGGTTTGCAACAAAAAAAAAAGAGCATGTACATGTTGTAGAAACAACTCCTTTTAGATGTAATTAATATATTTATTAGCTGCAGAGATATGCCATCTGTGGACTTAGAATTTTGTCAAGTGATTCTTTTGAAAAAAAATTAAAAATTAAAAAAATTGCATACCATTTCTGCAACATAACTGATCATTTACATACAGCATTCATTTTCTATAAAAACCAAACCCTTAATTAGTTTGATGAATGAGCTTCTTAAAAACCATAATACTCATGGTACCGTCGAACATTAATAATCATTGTTCTTCTTGCAGAAATACTGTTTAAAACAATTAAGAACTTAAATAATGTATGTCATCCACGATTGTACAATTCATCAAGCTGACAGTTTCCGAATTCAAGTGTATGTGCTGAAGAAGTTACCACAAAGTGAGTTTTTCATTACTTACAAAGGAATTTAAGGAGACTTAAAGCCAAAACAGATGTTTGATAATGCTTGTTATAGGAAGAATTACAAAGAGTTCAAGCTCAATGGCTTTCAGAACTGATAGATTTCAAATGTACACAAAATGAAAAATGGAGCAGATCAGCAGATTGCTTTCATTAAAATCATCCTGCTGTTAGCATCTGCATCTTCTATATACAGTCTCCTCTGCGTCTCCGTAATAACAGACAACATACCCTGTGTAGTCTGACCTTACAGATATCCCCGACTTTATCCTAACATAAATGTAATAAATTAGCAAGAAGTAGATATTTTTTAATCAACAATGATTACAAAGCTGATTGTAAATACAGACATTAAAGTGTAACTGCCATTTCAGTTTAACCCCTTAAGGACCGGGCTCATTTTCACCTTCAGGACCAGGCCATTTTTAACAAATCTGACCAGTGTCACTTTATATGGTGATAACTTTAAAACGCTTTGACTTAGCCAGGCCATTCTGAGATTTTTTTTTTGTCACATATTGTACTTCATGACAGTGGTAAAATGGAGTCAAAAAAATTCATTCAATTTCTCTACTTCTATAATACATATTAATACCCACAAAAATAGTTATTACTTTACATTTCCCATATGTCTACTTCATGTTAGGATTATTTTGGGAATGACATTTTATTTTTGGGGGACGTTACAAGGATTAGAAGTTTAGAAGTAATTCTTGAAATTTCTCTGAAATTTTCAAAAACCAACTTTTTAAGGACCAGTTCAGGTCTGAAGTCACTTTTTTGAAGCTTACATAATAGAAACCACCCAAAAATGACCCCATTCTAGAAACTACACCTCTCAAGGTATTCAAAACTGATTTTACAAATGTCGTTAACCCTTTAGGTGTTCCACAAGAATTAATGGAATATAGAGATAAAATTTCACTTTTTTGGCAGATTTAATATTTTTTTCCAGTTACAAAGCAAGGGTTAACAGCCAAACAAAACTCAATATTTATGGCCCTGATTCTGTAGTTTACAGAAACACCCTATATGTGGTCGTAAACTGCTGTACGGGCACACAGCAGGGCGCAGAAGGAAAGGAATGCCATACCGTTTTTGGAAGGTAGATTTTGCTGGACTGTTTTTTTGACACCATGTCCCATTTGAAGCCCCCCTGATGCACCCCTAGAGTAGAAACTCTATAAAAGTGACCCTATCTAAGAAACTACACCCCTCAATGTATTCAAAACTGATTTTACAAACGTCGTTAACCCTTTAGGTGTTCCACAAAAATTTATGGAAAATAGAGATACAATTTCAAAATTTCACTTTTTGGCAGATTTTCCATTTTTATATTTTTTTTCCAGTTACAAGGCAAGGGTTAACAGCCAAACAAAACTCAATATTTATGGCCCTGATTCTGTAGTTTACAGAAACACCCCATATGTGGTCGTAAACTGCTGTACGGGCACACAGCAGGGCACAGAAGAAAAGGAATGCCATACCGTTTTTGGAAGGTAGATTTTGCTGGACTGGTTTTTTGACACCATGTCCCATTTGAAGCCCCCCTGATGCACCCCTAGAGTAGAAACTCCAAAAAAGTGACCCCATTTTAGAAACTACGGGATAGGGTGGAAGTTTTGTTGGTACTAGTTTAGGGTACATATGATTTTTGGTTGCTCTATATTACACTTTTTGTGAGGCACCGGTTTTTTGTTGTTATTTACAACATTCATCTGACAGGTTAGATCATGTGGTATTTTTATAGAGCAGGTTGTCACGGACGCGGCGATACCTAATATGTATACTTTTTTTTACTTATGTAAGTTTTACACAATGATTTCATTTTTTAAACCAAAAAAATCATGTTTTAGTGTCTCCATATTCTGAGAGCCATAGTTTTCTCAGTTTTTGGGCGATTATCTTAGGTAAGGTCTCATTTTTTGCAGGATGAGATGACGGTTTGATTGGCACTATTTTGCATATGACTTTTTGATCGCTTGCTATTACACTTTTTGTGATGTAAGGTGACAAAAAATTGTTTATTTAGAACAGTTTTTATATTTTATTTTTTACAGTGTTCACCTGAGGGGTTAGGTCATGTGATATTTTTATAGAGCCGGTCGATACGGACGTGGCGAAACCTAATATGTATACTTTTTTTATTTATGTATACAATAAAAGCTTTTTTAAAACAAAAAAAATGATGTTTTAGTGTCTCCATATTCTGAGCCATAGTTTTTTTTATTTTTTGGGCGATTGTCTCAGGTTGGGGCTCATTTTTTGCGGGATGAGGTGATGGTTAGATTGGTACTATTTTGGTGGGTGTACGCCTTTTTGATCGCTTGCTGTTGCACTTTTTGTGATGTAAGGTGACAAAAAAATTGTTTATTTAGCACAGTTTTTATTTTTTACGGTGTTCATCTGAGGGGTTAGATCATGTGATATATTTATAGAGCTGGTCGATACGGACGCGACGATACCTAATATGTCTATATGTCTTTTCCCTATTTTTTTTTCTACTATTTTTATTACATTTTTTTTGGAAAAGGACGCTTATTTTTTTTACTTGAAATGTAAAAAATCTTTTTTTAAACTTTCATTTTATTAACTTTTTTTTTCACTTTATTATTTGTCCCACTCTGGGACTTCAACATTACAGGGTCTGATCCCTGTTTCAATGCAGCACGATACATCTGTATTGTGCTGAATTGAACTGTTAGTGTCTTACACTGTAAGACGCTAACAGTTGCCTAGGAGACCCAGCCTGGGGGCTGGGCCTCCTAAGCCTCCATACATGCCAGGCCCCAAGCCTTGGAATGGCTTGTGGCTGCCATGGCAACCATCGAGTCCCCGACACAGCAGCGCGGGGACCCGATGTATGAGGTGAGGGATCGCAAACCTCCCATATGCCGCGGTCAGCGCTGACCGTGGCATATGAAGGGTTAATCCACCTGCATTGGCGTTATCGCCGATGCTGGTGGATGCAGCAGGGATCCGGCTGTCAGTAACCGCCGGATCTCTGCTGCTGATCGGGGGACCGCACGCGGGGGGGAGGAATGACTGCAGGACGAGAACGCTCGTCCTTTAGCGATTTAGGACGAGCATTCTCATCCTGGGTCGTTAAGGGGTTAAAGGGATTGTGTTTATGTAAGGCTACTTTCACACTAGCGTTTTGGCTTTCCGTTTGTGAGATTCGTTCAGGGCTCTCACAAGCGGTCCAAAACAGATCAGTTTTGCCCTAATGCATTTTGAATGGAAAAGGATCCACTCAGAATGCATCAGTTTGCCTCCATTCAGTCACCATTCTGCTCTGGAGGCGGACACAAAAACGCTGTCTGCAGCATTTTGCTGTCCACCTGACAAAGCGGAGCCAAATGGATCTGTCCTGGTACACAATGTAAGTCAATGGGGATGGATCCGTTTTCTCTGACACAATAGAAAACTGATCCATCCTCCATTGACTTTCAATGGTGTTCATGACGGATCCGCCTTGGCTTTAGAAGACATAATACAACCGGATCTGTTCATGATGGATGCATGCAGTTGTATTACTGTAACGGAAGTGTTTTTGAAGATCCATGATGGATCCTCCAAAAACTCTAGTGTGAAAGTTTCCTAATAAAGGTTTTTAGGGAAATATGTTAATTTTTATTAAAAATCTGTATGTAAAGTCTCCCTTTAGCACCCTTCTAAATGAGGTTTGTTCTGGAAATTCCATCTACTAAATTCTGAAGATGCTGGATAATTATGATGTTGATCTCCCTGTCCCAGCCTCTGACACATTTTCCCCTGTCTTGTCTTCCTAAAAGTATAACAGAGATTACTAAAAGTGATGTGACATACATTCCTGGAGAATATCTGCTGCAAGAGCTGATTTCTGACAGCATCACTCCCCTCTTCCTTCCCAGTGTGTCTCTGACTTGCACTGGAAACATAGGGAGAGGAGCAGGGCTGCAGAGTTCAGTACTGACAGTAAGTATGCAGAAAATAAGGGGTCATTTATTAAAGAGGACCTTTCACGGGTCCGGACATTATAATATATCTGTGGGGCATACTTATGGCATTTTACAGCGATTAATATTTTCTATATGTGCTGCTCAGTTCTCCCACTGTGAATGGGGGGTTCACTTTTCCCGCCTGGTATGTAAATCCATACCATCGGTACAGGGAGGAGGTGAAGGCCTTTCTCAATGGTCTCCTTCTCCCTGGCTGTGAGCTGTACATTCGCTGCGGAGAGCATCACAGACAGGGAGAAGGTAAGCTTTTTTCCCCCCCGATGGTATGAATTTATATACCAGGCAGGAAAAGCGAATGGGGGGCACAGCGGGCAAATGGACCAGCGCATACAGAATATAGTAAGCACTGTAATATCCCATAAGTATGCCCCACAGAATCCACTAGTTATATTATAATGTCTGGACCGGTGAAAGGTTCTATTTAAGACTGGTGTTTTAAAAGCCAGTCTTGGCTTCCGGTTCCGGCGCCAGCATGAGAGGACACGCTGGTTAGAGCTCTCTCTCATGATCCTGCAAGAACCGCAATTTTGAGCGACCCAGCGAACAAAACTCCCACACAATAGGGTCTGCCTTATCCCCCACAAGCATCGGAGCGTATGGACCGCTATATTGAACATATGGGGAGCAGAACAAGACAAAACAGCAAGCAAAAGACGAACAGCGCGCCAGCCGTGCATACTAAGATGGCGGATCCCGCCTCCGCGAGAGAACAGCAGGAGAAGATGACTCAAAAGCCGGTGTTTTATCCGGAAGATGGAGAGGCATCTAATGATTCCACAGGAGTTGATTACAAACTGCTAGCCCTAGAAGTAGCGGCTAGAATACTACCTGATCTCCAAGATTCGCTGTCCAGTACAGTAGCAGAGTCACTCTCACATCTGCAGAAAGAAGTAGCGGGGCACAGTCATCGTCTGTATGAAGTGGAAGACAGAGTCTCCAAGCTAGAGGGTGAGCAAAGCCGACTGCGCAATGCAAAAGCTGACTTATGGGCTGAAAATAAAAAGTTGAGTGACAAGGTGGAAGACCTTGAGAATCGCTCTCGACGAAACAATCTGAGGCTGATCGGAGTGCCCGAGTCATGGAATGCACAGGACTTATTCACACTGTGTGAAAGAGACCTACCGGAGGCGCTCAATATCTCAACGGGGTGCAAGGTGGAAAGAGCACACAGAATCGGGCCGCCATTACCAGCAAAAAGAGGGAGGGAGAATCAAGAACACCCAGCACTGAACCACCGCCCCAGGCAAGTAATTACCAGATATCTGGACTTTTCTGATAAAGCGACGATCATCAGAGCCTACAAAAGCCGCAAGGGTCCACTAGAGATAAAGGGGCACAAAGTGATGATCTTTGAGGACTACTCGGCATCGGTGTCAAAAAAGAGAAAGGAATTTTCCACCGTCTGTTCAGAACTTTACCATTCCCAAGCCAAATTTGCCTTGCTATTCCCTGCCATTCTACGGATTTACTCATCAGATGGATCGTATGCTACCTTCCATTCACCACAGGAGGCCAGATCAGCAATGCAAGATGGCGATTGGCAAGAAGATGGCGGGAAAACATGGGAATCTAACTGGCGCAGAACCGCGGGGAACCAGCAGCTACGTGAGCTAACCTAAAGAAAACGAAGGACTAACTAGACATCGGAGGAAGGCGGTGAAAGCTATAAAATCTAATTTATGTTTGGGTGGGAAACGTTTATATGATTGAAAAAAAATAATGTCATTTTGCTTTTAACATATACAACCTAAGAGTTGAGATAGGAATGTTTTAAAGTAACAGAACAAAGGTGTGGGGAGATAACTAGTTTAGGTCGCAGAAGCTGGAGAGGCGAAGTATCTGCAGGGGGCCCGTGTGCGGGTATGCAGGTTTTGTAACCCCTGACCATATATCACTGGGTCACAGGTAGATCTTTTAGAATGCAGGAGGGAGAGATGTGAATGTATTAGTGAGTCCGAAGGGAGGGAAGTAGTCTCATGCTGGGAAGAGGTGAAGTCAGAGATGAACAGCATAGAAATGAGCAAAAGTTGTTAAAAAAGTTAATGTTTTTGGGTTGTTTGAACAGTTGGGGAATACAATCGCATGCTACCTATGGAATGAAAGATAAAGTAGGCACTAAAGAGTACAGAGCCGTAACCAATCGTAAGGAGTTTTTATCATGCCTAAGTTTGTAACATGGAATGTAAAGGGACTGAAGTCCCCGCAGAAAAGGTTAATGGTATTAAGGCATTTAAAACGGTTAGGAGCAGATATCGCATTGCTGCAAGAAACGCACATCCAGGAGGAAGACTATAATCGCATGCAGAGGCTATGGGTAGGTAAAGTAGTTGGAACCCCAGCAATAGGGAGGAAAGGTGACGCTCTGATCTTAATCCACAAAAGACTGGCACACATGACAGTCAAGTGTATTGATATCAGAAAAGGAAGTCTAATACATATATGCCTGAGTTCGCCATCAGACACATGGAGCATATATAACATATATGGGCCAAATGATAGTAATACAGAATTTTATGAGGATCTGAATGAAATGCTAATCAATGACACAGTCGCCACCAAGATAGTTGCTGGAGATATTAATTCGGTAATGTCACACATGGAAGACAGAAGGGCACATAGTGAACAGGCAGTAGCCCCCAGACATCGTGACAAAATACTTCAAAAAGTAATACCGACTAGAAGCCTATTTTAACCCGGAGGGGAGAGAGTTTACTCACTTTTCTGCAGTGCATAATTCTTGGTCACGACTAGATTACTTTTTTGTGTCAGAAAGTGCACTGCAGAGAACGTCGTCAATAGAGATAGGAGATTTGGCCATATCCGATCACTCTCCGGTTATATGGGATATGTTAGATACTATTCCCGGAGGCGCTGACTATTTATGGAGATTTCCCTCAGATCTAGCAAAAAATTAGCAGTTTGTAGAAAAACTCACTCATTGGTGGATTGAGTATTGGGATGCCAATTCAGAAAGCGGAGACACACACTTAATATGGAGAGCAGGAAAAGCTGTAATACGGGGCCAGATAATGAAATTTACCGCAGGTTTGAAAAAATACATTCAATCCAAACTCCAGGACCTATCAAAGGAGTTAAGGATAAGCTAT
Organism: Bufo bufo; assembly: GCF_905171765.1. NCBI lineage: Eukaryota > Metazoa > Chordata > Amphibia > Anura > Bufonidae > Bufo > Bufo bufo. The sequence goes on along the minus strand of NC_053393.1, from coordinate 410,183,189 downwards.
ACAGAATTTAGGGCAAACCAATCTCTACTAAATAGACAGTCATGGTTGACAACCAAAAACAAATATGAAAAATGGTTAAAGCAGAAGGAGGAATATTACGGCTTAAAACGGGAAGCACACCTATTTAAGTATGGAAACAAATCGGGTAAGCTTATGGCGAATCTAGCTAAAGGCCAAAAAGGCACGTCATCAGTGCCTCTTTTAAAAATTTCAAAAGGGACAGTGAGTCACGACCCAAAAGAGATAATAGAAATTCTGCATAACTTCTATAAGACCTTGTATGAGTGTAATAATACAAACCAGGAAATGCACAGGACAAATGCACAGGAATATCTATCATTATTAACGCAAATATCAGAGGAAGACATGTCTAAACTGAATCAACCTGTCACGGAAATAGAAGTTTTAAACGTCATTAGGTCAGCGAAATATGGTAAAGCCTCAGGCCCGGATCGCTATACCAATGAATTTTATAAGATTATGGCCACCAAAATAACTCCCGTACTCACAAAACTGTATAACCAAATACTACAGGGGTCACCCATACCAGCGGACATGAATACGGCGTACATAAAAGTACTGCCAAAACCAGGAAAAGACGGAACTTTGCCGTCCTCTTACCGCCCGATATCGCTAATCGACAATGACATAAAATACCTATCAAAAATAATGGAGGATAGACTCTCGACGGTAATTCCTCAACTAATAACGCGTCACCAAACCGGTTTTATTATGGGAAGGTCAGCAGTATATAATATTAGAAAAGTATTAGCAATTCTAGATGTCATTAAGATCTCGCCGAATATGTATCCAACCCCAGCATTATTAGCAATAGACGCTGAAAAGGCATTTGATAACGTGGACTGGGGATTGCTCAATGAAGTGTTGGACTATATGAAAGTAATAGGGCCTTTCAGAACATACCTCTCGTCACTGTACCAAGATCCCACAGCTAGAATACATATACCTGGGTATTTATCACAACCCTTCCAACTCCAGAAGGGGACTAGACAAGGCTGCCCATTATCACCTCTCCTATTCAACCTAGCCCTAGAACCATTGTCCAGGAAATTAGCGAAACAAGGGACTATTTCAGGAATCAAAATTGGGAAGTCAGTGATGACGCACGCATTATATGTAGATGATCTATTATTATTTTTATCTCAACCCCGAACAGATTTACCCAAAGTTTTTGAATTGCTAGAACAGTTCGGCAAGCTTTCAGGTTTTAAAATTAACCAATCTAAGTGTGAATTACTAGATTTGTCCCCGTCTGCAAGTCGGAGTGTTAGAGCAAAGAAGTCACATTCGACAGTAGGGACAGCACAAACAATAACATATCTAGGAATCAAAATAGGGAAAACTCCCGATCAACTCTACACCCTAAATTATCCCCCGCTAGTCAATAAGATAATAGCAGAACTCAAATCTTGAAGGAATTTACCCCTTTCATTTTTAGGACGCTGTCACCTTATAAAGATGATGAGTTTTAGCAAACTGCTTTACCCAATGCAAATGCTCCCAATATTGATTAAGCATACAGACATACAAAAACTCAATAGAGAGGTCAGAAAGTTTATATGGCAAGGAAAGAGGCCGAGAATTGCATTCAGCAAACTAACTAGATCTAGAAGTTATGGGGGTGTCGGCATGCCAGATATCAGAAGATATAACCTAGCGAGCTTAATGAGACATAATATAGACTGGTTAAAAGGTTCGTCGCATTATTCAGTATTAGACATTGAGATGAAAATGGTTAAACCCTGGAGCTTGAATGCCATATTGCATACAAAATACCCAGATGTACCAAAAACGGTCAAGCACAGTGTGCTACTGAGGGACTCCATAGCCGCATGGAAGGCAACAAGACAACTATACCACCTACCGGTAACTTTATCCAAACACATGACACTCTGGTCGCACCCAGAATTCAAAGCATTCGCAATAAACAAACAATTTATTGAATGGAAGACGCTAGGGATTAAGGAGGTGAGACACCTCTGGCATAAGGGAGAACCCAGATATATGAGTTTTGAAGAGATACAAACATTATACAACATCCCGAAGTCACATTTTTTAGCATATCACCAACTGATGTCTTTCCTGAAGCCCAGAGTACAGAATATCTCCAATGAGAAGAAATCTAACCCTTTTGACTCCCTGATAGGAACAAATACATCAGTATCTTCACTAGCTCAAATATACGGGGCGATGACTGAAATGGTGTCACGACAGGGAGATGGATGCATATTCCAAAGGTGGGCCAGGGAATTCCCAGAGATGGATCTCCCAGAAGACATGGTGGAAGGATGGGACAAAGTGTGTAAATGGGTAAGCAACGAAATATGGAGGGAGACACAATACAAAATAATGCATAGGGCAATATGTGGTTTCCATGCCCCTAGGGATCAAAGAGTTGAAACCACGGGCAGAATCACACACTGTCCAAAATGTCGCCTGACTAATACGGATGTTCTGCATGGTCTGTGGTCTTGCTCGAAGGTGAAAGAATTCTGGGAGACACTTGCATATGAAATTAGACGCAAAATGAAAGTGACACTCCCACTAGAGCCAACATTGATTCTATTTCATAGGCAGAAAGACACAAACAAATAGAAATTTCCCTCAATATTACATATGGTAATACTAGCAGCTAAGAGAACCCTCCTAAGACATTGGCTGGTAGAAAGCATCCCTCCGATATCAGAAACCCTAAAAGATATGAAAAAATGTCTCAGCCTAGAGAAAATAGAGACAGAATATCAGAAAACCAAGTTAACAAATGCATTTTTTGGGAAATGGAGACCATATGTTGAGGCCTTTCTCTCATCGGAGGAAACACGAGAGGTGGTGCGGCCATTCCAATACACGGAATGGTTTCTGAAACTGAATCCATCAGACCCCTGGTACTCGCTGTTCCTAGAACAGCAACGCCATTAGTCTATATTGCAGATAAATGAAACATGTAACTCGAGTATTCTAAGGTGCCATACAGCGCAAAAACTTACATACATAGGAGACGGAGGATAGGTAGCATGGGGGGAGGGAGGGGGGAAAAGTTCCAATTAGTTACTGATTAAAACAGTTTCATCAATAAGGCTATAATGAATGTGATCGATGCCTTGACACTGATCAATAAAGCTAACTCAGTGATGGCATTATAGTAAAGGTATAAAATGTGATGTATAAGGAAAATTGGAGACAGGAAATATGTCTGTGATGTACCAATGTGGAAATTTATTTGAAAAGCCGAAATAAAACAATTTGGTTTAAAAAAAAAAAAAAAAGCCAGTCTTAATGAAGCCCTATAGCTGGCGCCAGCCTTCACCAGATCCTCCGCTGCCTCTATACCTTTATACCTTTTTCTATATCTGAAATAGGCTCAGAAAATGTTGAATAAGACAGGCCTAACAACCCATCCCCTTCCCCGCCCACACCATTCCACTTATTTAGACCTGGCGTGAGCAGGGAAAAGTCACAGACTGTGGCGCAACTAACCATTGCACCGCAATCTGCGCCTGAAATATGCCTAATTTAGGCGTATTTCAGCTTGATAAATGACCCCCATAGTACGCACTGGGAAGGAAGAGGGAAGCACAGCTGCTGGCGATCAGTGCTGGCAGCAGATAAAATTTAGGGAGGCAGGGCTGGGGTAAAGAGGCAGAAGGTGAGACAGGGAGACCAGAGGCAGGTTCAGAAGCCTGCTTTTGTGTCATACCATTATCCAGCTTACTGAACACTGAAGACAGATTCTCCTTAGAGGGTTGCTGAGGGTGAGACATTACATACAGTTTTCTAATAGAAATTAACATATTTCCCTAATAAATTGTAAAAAAAAAAAAAAACTCATTCACTGTGCCTACACATTAAAAAATGAAATGACAGTTACACTTTAAATACTTAGGCAGTGCTCAGTGAGACAGGAAGCATGATGTACAGCTGCTGTAAGAAGGTACAAGGAATTATCGTGGATAAAAGGTATGTGTCACTGAGGTTCCTGGCCTCGGTGGAGTAAGCCGGTTTTTATGTGTCAGCAGCAGTTGTTGTTTGACACCTTGGTACTTAGCATGGCTGTAATAGCTGATCCGGGACGGCTCTTACTGGGAGTAGTCAAAGTGCTGGGTGGGTGACTACTCCCCACGTTCCAGGCCGGGTTTTGCCAGGCATAAAACCAGCCAGCACTGCCAGGGGAGGAGGATTACCTCCATCTGACAGTGGAGCTCGGGAGGTCTGTGTGCTGTGATCTGAGGCCTGTGCTGGGCTGGAGAGCGGAGACCCGTGTGTCAGGGGAACAGGTGTGAATAAACACTGAAGTTTGAATTACGAACCTGTATTTTGCCTCTGTACTGTGCCCGCTTATCCTAACTAGTAACCAGAGCGAATCCCCATACTGCTGACTTCTGATTTTGTAGAACAATGCAAATTTTTGGCCTTATTTGGTTTCAAAGCAGTATACATCAATAGCAACATAAGCTTCAGTTTTGAATGGTTTTGGGTCTGTGGTCAACAGAACATATTACTTATTTACATGACCCCAATGTTCTGGTGTTATTGCATTGAAAAAAATAGCATTCATGAAAATTCTTTAGATGGCTATCACAGAAGCTTGGATATGAATCTTTATTGTTGTTACCAATAGGCAGCCAGACAAAGCAACAGAGACTGGACAGAGGTGTAAAAATCAGACTAGCATAAAGTCTCCAAACTGAAGCATGATCAGATGGAGGTAGATATAAACTAAAAAAAGACAAAAGGGGCTAGGGAAAAACGGGGTTCAGGGTCAGGCTGGGGTAAACATTAGGGATGAGCCAATTTCATATTTAGAAGTTCGTGTGCCTGTTTGTGTTGTTGCATTTACTGAATTGCGTTATGGATTGCGTTACCATGGACCATAACGCAATTCCATGACGGAATGCATAACGGAATGCCTTTAGAGGCATTTTGTTATTCATTTAGTCATAATAGAAGTCTATGGCCTGCATAACGGATCCGTCTGGTTTACGTTATGCAGGAGAGGACTCCAGCATAACGTAAACCCGGACGGATCCGTTATGCAGGCCATAGACTTCTATTATGACGGAATGAATAACAGAATACCTCTACAGGCATTCCGTTATGCATTCCATCATGGAATTGCGTTATTGTCCATGGTAACGGAATCAATAACGCAATTCAGTAAATACCACAACACGAACCTACACATGAACTTCAAAATATGAAATTCGCTCATCCCTAGTAAATATCTTGGGGTACAACTACAGACAGCAGCAAGCCCATCAACAAGGGCAAGGCAAAAGTGTGCAAATGAATGGTGTGGGAACCAAAGAACCTCAAAATAGAGGTGGGGAGCTAAAACGTAACTTTTACTAGGTGATATTAAAATACACGCTGCACCAATGTGACAAACACAAACAATAATATAGGCTACGATACCAATTACACCACGCAACAAGAAAAAACTTTTCGTCTATTACTGGGCAAAAACCATTTGTCCTATACTAAATCGAATCTGCGGATTGCAAATCCGAAGTCAGAATTGTTGTAACACATCACGAAATTTCGCTATGCATAAGTATGCCTAATTGAATTAAGCACTTGGAAAGCATTGAATAATTTTGAACAGAGCGAGTTTTACTCCAACAATTACCTGATCTACATCAAAGTTTGCGTAGTAAACAGTGTATGAAAATGTAATGGAATGACAAAGTTTTTCTGTTTAAAAGTCTTACTTGAGCAAGGCCCAGTACTGTTAAAAGTGCTTAAGGCATCTGCTTCATATTTTCCCATTGCAAAAACCAGCAGTAGTCCCCCATCATGTTGGGATTCCAGCGGCCTTGATATCTGTTCTCCATTGTAGAAATATCTTTATGGAACCGCTCTCCATGTTCATCACTTACGTGTCCCAAATTGGGTGGGAAAAAGTCAAGATGGGAATGTAAGAAATTCACTTTCAATGACATTCGGCAGCCAAGTTGTTCATATGCTGTAATCATGTTGTGTACTAATTCAACATATTTTGCAGCTCGTCTGTTCCCAAGGAAGTTCTGCACTGCTAGCACAAATACATCCCAAGCTGCAAGTTCCAGAGCGTTGAGTTTTGTTCTGAATGTTTCATGTTGCATTAGTCTGTTGATTTCAATGCCAATAAAAATTCCAGTCTTTATTTTAGCATCAGTTTTCAGTGTGCTAAACGTCACATTTCCATCACGATCAAGTGCAATTACAAAATTTTTCATTAAACCAAGTTTAATGTGAAGTGTTTGAAGATAAACTTGAAGTGGATCGACCAGTGATTTGTGTTGTACATTGTACTGACCAACTGTGTGCTCGACTCTGAGAAGCCACTGTCTCATTTTGTAATGATTGTTGTCATCAGGCACAAGAAACACATATGCTTTGTGTACCCTAACTGTAGGCCAAGCAGCAGTGCTACCACTTTCAGGTCAGCACTAGTGTTGATCACGAATATTCGGATCGTGAATATTAAACGTGAATATCGGCACTTCGAGAATTCGCGAATATTTAGAATATAGTGATATATATTTGTAATTTAGAATATTCTAGATTTTCTTTTCATCAGTAACCTCCCTTCTTGCTTGTGGGCTAATGAGAAGGCTGTAATGTATTTGTCTAAGCTTATTTAATCACAGCTAAGACGATATCCCGTCAGAGGGAATAATAACCACAGGTGGTGTATAATCCAATATATGTAATCACAGGGAACGACCTGTTTAAAACGTAGCCTTTAATCTAATTTAGATATAAAATAACAAAAACTCCCACAAAACATACATAGAAAAGAACAAAAAAGGGATATATCCTTGATGACATCGAAGATGATACTTGCGATCGTCCAGAATAAAACGGGTCAAAGATGGACGGTATGGACAGAGGTGGAATCTAGTCTGACCCTATTCCTGGCCCTGGGCTAAATGGCCCTGCCTACAAACGGAATAGCCGCCTTGATAAGAGCGATCCCGTATTCTGGAACCTCCTTGTAACACCTGAGTAGACCCTGTGATCCTGAGGGTTCCCTAGTGTGGGGTCTGCTCTAGGTACACAAAACAAAAAAGAAACAAGTATAGATAACCAGTAGAGAGAGCGGCAAACCAGCCACATTCATAGATACTCAATGGTGTGGGTGGAAGGCCGCCATCAATAAATATGTCATTAAGGATGCACGGGTAGCCCAAGATATGGCTATCTGTAACTGTGCATCATCCAATGGACGAAATCACTGTGCAGACCCCACACACCACAGTCGATGTGCGACGTCAAAGCCCAGTGAGTCGCCGTTCACATTTGTACATATCAGTGTATACTAAGGTATGTATACACATACGGCACCAGAAACACTACATATATCAGTATGCAATCAGGTGCCAGTGTCCCAACGCGTTTCACCCTGATTGATATTCGGGTTCCTCAGGGGACATATATCAAAGTACAAAGCTGTTGTTTGGTATCAGAGAGAGGTAACCAAACCAGTGGTAAGGTCCTCACTTATGATAGCACCTTTTGACCAGATCATTCACTGGTCGCCTTACGTTCAATCACCTCATAGCTTTACGTGATCAAACACAAGGACCAAAAAACAGGGGGCATATGGAATGAGTCCGCCAGTGTGGATATATTTCCACATAGATATCCAGGCGTAAGTGATTATCACGGAAATACTGATCAAAGTGACAAAACACCTATAAACAGTCACAAATGTGTGATGCCAAATATGGTGTCATTGCCAACAGGTAACAAGATACTACTTGCGTGCCCAAATGCAGTCACAGATGGCCCAGGCTGTCTGTAGAGATGATCGTATATCCGCTGTCATTCTAGCCATAGCCCGCATATACACTGTTTGAGACACAATTGGTAGTAAAGATTAAATGCCAGATAGGGCCAAAAACCAACCTTATATAAGTAGGAGGAATCAGCCCCAGTTAACCAAGAAACTCACAGATGGTGGTGCCTCACTGGTCCTGTGTGTGAGGTCTCCAAGCAGGGAAGCCTGCTCGGTTTAAATAGCCCGCCCTTGAAAAAGTGGAGAGGGGGCCGAACATCGTCCCGCCCCTCCTATTCCATGCTAGGGTTAGACATGGACGTATGGCCAGACCACGCCTCAAATGGGCGTGCCCGTGATGCAAGGTGTGTATGGCCAATCCCCCTATCCCCTGATGCTAGGCATAGTGTACCGCCCCCGTCCCGTCACGCCCATAAGGGGTGTGGCCCATCAGTGAGACGGAGCCTGAGATAGATGATCCAAGCACATCAGCCGGCGTCCGCTGACGTCACCGGCCGCGCCCGATCACGTGGCATGACTGGGCTAGCGTCCTCGTGCCGGAGTGCCGCCTGCTGATGACGTCATTCTCCGCCGATCACATGACAGAAAAATGACACTGCGGGATACCTCTGATGCAAGGTTCCCAGGTGATCAAAGTCAGGTTGTTTGTGTAGAAGCACAATTGAAAGGGACCCAGTGTGGATACATTGATCCTAGTTAAAAACCTACCAGGCAAATAGTGCAGTATAGATGTGCGGACCATAAACCAGTTTGGTATGGATTATTAGAATGGGGATAGTACAGATATAAATCCATAGGGATACGGTACCTACACTGGACGCACCAGTGGGCGGGGATATAGATCATACAGGCTAAACAGGCTAAACAAAGCTACTAGTGAATACTCTATTATATCTAAATAAGTAGAGTTGATGGTGTGTATATATATATATATATAAACTGATGTTCTACATGGGACGAATCGAAACGGCACTGTAGTGGGGGTGGCCACATATCCTCCCTTTAGAGTTATTACAGTGCTCAAGATATATATGTCGACCCCATGTCAAAAATAGTATATGGCTGGCTAGAGAAAGCAGGAGTAATCAATGTTTTCGTTCAGTCCTGCAGGTGACATGGTGTTGAGCATATGTATCCATTTTGACTCTTTCTTAGGATCGTGTCAATATCTCCTCCCCTGATGGAGTGTTTCACTGTTTCCACCATGGAAAAGCTTATCACTTTCGGGTCTCCTCCGTGTTTTAAAACCACATGCCTAGACAGAGGCTTGTCCCGCTTATGGCGAATATCGCCAATATGTTCCAAAATCCGCTTCTTAAAGGCTCTACATGTTTTGCCAATGTATATAAGGCTGCATATACATTGGGCCATGTAGACCACGCCAACTGTATTGCAGTTCGCAAAACTACGGGTCATGTACGTATGGGTCTGTTCGGTGTTCATGAAGGATTGGCCTACTGTTATAAAGGAACAAGCTTTGCACTTCCCACATCTGTAGGTTCCATTTCTCCTATCCACTAGCCACGTGCCAGTGGGGGAGACTGGTTCAAAATGGCTGTGTACCAGTTGATCTCCTATACTGCGGCCTCGCCTGAAGGTAATTGAAGGATGCTCCGGGAGAAGATCAGTCAGGTCAGGGTCAGACTTGATCAGTGACCAATACCGTCCGATGATCTGACGGACTTGGTTAGCTTCAGTGTCATATGTCCCTATGATTCTAATCACTTCATCTGATACTTTCTTTTTCCCCACAGAGTGGATTAATGTTGATCTATCACGGGATCCTGCATAATTCCAAGCCTCATAGAGACAGTCCTCTGAGTACCCCCTCTGTTTAAACCGATGGAATAGGGTACTAGCTTGCTTGTCAAACTCGGTTGGATCGGAGCAGTTCCTGCGGATCCGCAGAAACTGTCCCTTAGGGATCCCCTTTTTGAGCGGTTTCGGGTGAAAACTCTCCCACCTCAACAGACTGTTTGTTGAGGTGGATTTGCGGAACAGGGTGGTAGTTAGTGTATTATTGATGTTTTTACTGATCTGTAGATCGAGGAAATTGATTGTTTTGGATTGTAGTTCATGGGTAAAAAATAGACCGATGTGGTTAACATTCAAGTCCTTCATGAACCCATCAAAATCTTCCGCGGTACCCGACCAAAATAACAGGATGTCATCGATGAACCTCGACCAAGATATTATATGGCGGGTCCATCTCTGCATCCCCTCTGTAAAGACAATGGTGTCCTCCCACCAGCCCAGGAGCAGGTTGGCGTAGGTGGGCGCACAGGGGCTCCCCATCGCCGTGCCCCTGAGCTGGTGGTAGAACCGACCATTGAATACAAAGTAATTATGCTTTAGAGCGAAGTCCAAGAGTCTAATGACAAGATGGTTATGCTCCCTGAGATCGATTGATCTGGTATCCAGGAAGTATTTGATTGCTGCCAAGCCCTTATTGTGTGGAATGGAGGTGTAGAGAGCCTCCACGTCGATGGAGGCCAACCACACACCTGGATCCAGTGAGATGCCATCTATCCGTTTCAACAGATCATTTGTGTCGCGTAGATATGAGGGTAGAGACATCACAAATGGGCGCAGGATCTTATCAATATAGGTGCCTATATGTTCTGTAAGGCCCCCTATCCCAGATACAATTGGGCGACCCTTGAGGGGGACCGTACCCTTGTGAATCTTGGGGAGACAATAGAAGGTGGCCACCCGGGGGTTAGATATTTCAAGGTAATCACATTCATGTCGGTCAATGAGTCTCCCCTCAAGGGCTTCCTGTAGGATCTGTGATAGTTCCCTCCCATACAGCTGAGTTGGGTCCAGCTTGAGCAACTCATAGCTGGATCCATCAGATAGGAGCGACATGCACATGTCACAGTATTGTTTACTGGACATAACAACAATGTTCCCCCCTTTATCCGAAGGCTTGAATATAAGTTGTTTATTGGTGCTAAGATCCCGTAATATTTCCATTTCCCTCTTTGTGTAGTTTTTTACGCCGCTCGCCTGTATCGGTGTCAAATTCCCCAGGTCCCTGGTTACTGATTTAAGAAACAGATCAATGTGGGCCTCCCCCAATGTTTTGGGAGGCATCCTAGTGCTCTTATTACGGAGGCTCGTAAATGGGCCATGGCCCGGAGGACAATCATTGTCATCCAGAAGATCCACTAGGGCATCGTAACCAATAAGGTCACTTGGATCAAGTCCAAGTTCGGTGCTCCTCTTTTTGTCAGATGCGCAAAATAACTTACGCCACCGCAGTTTTCTCACAAATAAGTGAAGATCCTTTACCCAATCAAAAAGACAGAAGCGGGTAGTTGGCACAAAAGATAGTCCTTTATTAAGAAATTTTTGCTCGACCTCTGATAAATTGATCCCGGATAGATTAAGAATCACGGGCTGACCCTCTGATGAGGTCAATGCTTCTTGACGGGTTGGGACTGTATTTGCGTACGGTCCCTCAGGATGTAAGTGTTGGAGGGGGGTGGGCCTAAAAAAGGAGAAGAGTTGTTTACAGCTGGTGAGATACCAGATGAAGAGGCAGTATCTGATAACATAGTCCCATTTGAGGTCCTTATTAGCCTGTTTGTTGGTTCTGGGTCGATGGTAGTGTCTGTTCTTACAGTTTGGCGGGAGGGGGCCTGTGTACCCCATGATGCCCCAGATCTTTGGCCTGTTGATGGGTAGCCTCTTGTCTGAGGCCTCTGATTATATTGTACTCTCCCTCTACCTCGGCCCCTGCCTCTCCAGTTCCCTCGACGCCTGGAGTATTGGTATTGTTGGGACTGATGGTACTCCAAATCTGAGCTTTCGGCCTCGGATGCCGAACCCTCACTGGCGGAGGCTTTCTCAGTAGACTGCGCTACTAGGTACGCTGTCTTATTCCTGAAATCCGACAAATCCTTGATAAATTGTCGGTGTTTACGTTCCACCAAGTTGGACTTGAACCTCTCTACATTAGTTTGTAGCTCAACTTCTTTTTTTGAGAACTCTGGGTGGTCTCTAAATCCCAGTGCTGTTTCCACCTGGGTATTCAGTGTTCTCCCAATCGTCTCCAAGTTTACCCGCTCCTGATCCAACAACAATCGCATAAGCCGTAAGGAGCTCTCAATTATTTCACTTTCCCACTTGGTCAGAAGCTCTGGGGTGCAAATGCGTGGTGCGGGTTTTAGAAAAATTCGTAGGCCTCTAGGTATAATTGAATTCCTGATATAGTTATCCAAGGACTGGACCTCCCACCAGGATTTATGATACTCCTTGTGGGTATCATAAAGGTCCTTGAAAGTGGTTTTAATCGATGGAGTAACAGTATTTGTGCCCGTCAGCTCTTTCTCTGAAAAGATTTCATTAGCTTCTAGGAGCCATTTATTGGTATCCAATTGTGTGCTAAGGAAACCAGCCATATTACTGCGTGAGTCAAGCTCACGGATAACTATCAAATGAGTTTAATGGAATTTAATCACAGCTAAGACGATATCCCGTCAGAGGGAATAATAACCACAGGTGGTGTATAATCCAATATATGTAATCACAGGGAACGACCTGTTTAAAACGTAGCCTTTAATCTAATTTAGATATAAATAACAAAAACTCCCACAAAAACATACATAGAAAAGAACAAAAAAGGGATATATCCTTGATGACATCGAAGATGATACTTGCGATCGTCCAGAATAAAACGGGTCAAAGATGGACGGTATGGACAGAGGTGGAATCTAGTCTGACCCTATTCCTGGCCCTGGGCTAAATGGCCCTGCCTACAAACGGAATAGCCGCCCTGATAAGAGCGATCCCGTATTCTGGAACCTCCTTGTAACACCTGAGTAGACCCTGTGATCCTGAGGGTTCCCTAGTGTGGGGTCTGCTCTAGGTACACAAAACAAAAAAGAAACAAGTATAGATAACCAGTAGAGAGAGCGGCAAACCAGCCACATTCATAGATACTCAATGGTGTGGGTGGAAGGCCGCCATCAATAAATATGTCATTAAGGATGCACGGGTAGCCCAAGATATGGCTATCTGTAACTGTGCATCATCCAATGGACGAAATCACTGTGCAGACCCCACACACCCACAGTCGATGTGCGACGTCAAAGCCCAGTGAGTCGCCGTTCACATTTGTACATATCAGTGTATACTAAGGTATGTATACACATACGGCACCAGAAACACTACATATATCAGTATGCAATCAGGTGCCAGTGTCCCAACGCGTTTCACCCTGATTGATATTCGGGTTCCTCAGGGGACATATATCAAAGTACAAAGCTGTTGTTTGGTATCAGAGAGAGGTAACCAAACCAGTGGTAAGGTCCTCACTTATGATAGCACCTTTTGACCAGATCATTCACTGGTCGCCTTACGTTCAATCACCTCATAGCTTTACGTGATCAAACACAAGGACCAAAAAACAGGGGGCATATGGAATGAGTCCGCCAGTGTGGATATATTTCCACATAGATATCCAGGCGTAAGTGATTATCACGGAAATACTGATCAAAGTGACAAAACACCTATAAACAGTCACAAATGTGTGATGCCAAATATGATGTCATTGCCAACAGGTAACAAGATACTACTTGCGTGCCCAAATGCAGTCACAGATGGCCCAGGCTGTCTGTAGAGATGATCGTATATCCGCTGTCATCTAGCCATAGCCCGCATATACACTGTTTGAGACACAATTGGTAGTAAAGATTAAATGCCAGATAGGGCCAAAAACCAACCTTATATAAGTAGGAGGAATCAGCCCCCAGTTAACCAAGAAACTCACAGATGGTGGTGCCTCACTGGTCCTGTGTGTGAGGTCTCCAAGCAGGGAAGCCTGCTCGGTTTAAATAGCCCGCCCTTGAAAAGTGGAGAGGGGGCCGAACATCGTCCCGCCCCTCCTATTCCATGCTAGGGTTAGACATGGACGTATGGCCAGACCACGCCTCAAATGGGCGTGCCCGTGATGCAAGGTGTGTATGGCCAATCCCCCTATCCCCTGATGCTAGGCATAGTGTACCGCCCCCGTCCCGTCACGCCCATAAGGGGTGTGGCCCATCAGTGAGACGGAGCCTGAGATAGATGATCCAAGCACATCAGCCGGCGTCCGCTGACGTCACCGGCCGCGCCCGATCACGTGGCATGACTGGGCTAGCGTCCTCGTGCCGGAGTGCCGCCTGCTGATGACGTCATTCTCCGCCGATCACATGACAGAAAAATGACACTGCGGGATACCTCTGATGCAAGGTTCCCAGGTGATCAAAGTCAGGTTGTTTGTGTAGAAGCACAATTGAAAGGGACCCAGTGTGGATACATTGATCCTAGTTAAAAACCTACCAGGCAAATAGTGCAGTATAGATGTGCGGACCATAAACCAGTTTGGTATGGATTATTAGAATGGGGATAGTACAGATATAAATCCATAGGGATACGGTACCAAACTGGTTTATGGTCCGCACATCTATACTGCACTATTTGCCTGGTAGGTTTTTAACTAGGATCAATGTATCCACACTGGGTCCCTTTCAATTGTGCTTCTACACAAACAACCTGACTTTGATCACCTGGGAACCTTGCATCAGAGGTATCCCGCAGTGTCATTTTTCTGTCATGTGATCGGCGGAGAATGACGTCATCAGCAGGCGGCACTCCGGCACGAGGGACGCTAGCCCAGTCATGCCACGTGATCGGGCGCGGCCGGTGGACGTCAGCGGACGCCGGCTGATGTGCTTGGATCATCTATCTCAGGCTCCGTCTCACTGATGGGCCACACCCCTTATGGGCGTGACGGGACGGGGGCGGTACACTATGCCTAGCATCAGGGGATAGGGGGATTGGCCATACACACCTTGCATCACGGGCACGCCCATTTGAGGCGTGGTCTGGCCATACGTCCATGTCTACCCTAGCATGGAATAGGAGGGGCGGGGACGATGTTCGGCCCCCTCTCCACTTTTCAAGGGCGGGCTATTTAAACCGAGCAGGCTTCCCTGCTTGGAGACCTCACACACAGGACCAGTGAGGCACCACCATCTGTGAGTTTCTTGGTTAACTGGGGGCTGATTCCTCCTACTTATATAAGGTTGGTTTTTGGCCCTATCTGGCATTTAATCTTTACTACCAATTGTGTCTCAAACAGTGTATATGCGGGCTATGGCTAGAATGACAGCGGATATACGATCATCTCTACAGACAGCCTGGGCCATCTGTGACTGCATTTGGGCACGCAAGTAGTATCTTGTTACCTGTTGGCAATGACATCATATTTGGCATCACACATTTGTGACTGTTTATAGGTGTTTTGTCACTTTGATCAGTATTTCCGTGATAATCACTTACGCCTGGATATCTATGTGGAAATATATCCACACTGGCGGACTCATTCCATATGCCCCCTGTTTTTTGGTCCTTGTGTTTGATCACGTAAAGCTATGAGGTGATTGAACGTAAGGCGACCAGTGAATGATCTGGTCAAAAGGTGCTATCATAAGTGAGGACCTTACCACTGGTTTGGTTACCTCTCTCTGATACCAAACAACAGCTTTGTACTTTGATATATGTCCCCTGAGGAACCCGAATATCAATCAGGGTGAAACGCGTTGGGACACTGGCACCTGATTGCATACTGATATATGTAGTGTTTCTGGTGCCGTATGTGTATACATACCTTAGTATACACTGATATGTACAAATGTGAACGGCGACTCACTGGGCTTTGACGTCGCACATCGACTGTGGTGTGTGGGGTCTGCACAGTGATTTCGTCCATTGGATGATGCACAGTACAGATAGCCATATCTTGGGCTACCCGTGCATCCTTAATGACATATTTATTGATGGCGGCCTTCCACCCACACCATTGAGTATCTATGAATGTGGCTGGTTTGCCGCTCTCTCTACTGGTTATCTATACTTGTTTCTTTTTTGTTTTGTGTACCTAGAGCAGACCCCACACTAGGAACCCTCAGGATCACAGGGTCTACTCAGGTGTTACAAGGAGGTTCCAGAATACGGGATCGCTCTTATCAGGGCGGCTATTCCGTTTGTAGGCAGGGCCATTTAGCCCAGGGCCAGGAATAGGGTCAGACTAGATTCCACCTCTGTCCATACCGTCCATCTTTGACCCGTTTTATTCTGGACGATCGCAAGTATCATCTTCGATGTCATCAAGGATATATCCCTTTTTTGTTCTTTTCTATGTATGTTTTGTGGGAGTTTTTGTTATTTTATATCTAAATTAGATTAAAGGCTACGTTTTAAACAGGTCGTTCCCTGTGATTACATATATTGGATTATACACCACCTGTGGTTATTATTCCCTCTGACGGGATATCGTCTTAGCTGTGATTAAATTCCATTAAACTCATTTGATAGTTATCCGTGAGCTTGACTCACGCAGTAATATGGCTGGTTTCCTTAGCACACAATTGGATACCAATAAATGGCTCCTAGAAGCTAATGAAATCTTTTCAGAGAAAGAGCTGACGGGCACAAATACTGTTACTCCATCGATTAAAACCACTTTCAAGGACCTTTATGATACCCACAAGGAGTATCATAAATCCAGGTGGGAGGTCCAGTCCTTGGATAACTATATCAGGAATTCAATTATACCTAGAGGCCTACGAATTTTCTAAAACCCGCACCACGCATTTGCACCCCAGAGCTTCTGACCAAGTGGGGAAAGTGAAATAATGAGAGCTCCTTACGGCTTATGCGATTGTTGTTGGATCAGGAGCGGGTAAACTTGGAGACGATTGGGAGAACACTGAATACCCATGTGGAAACAGCACTGGGATTTAGAGACCACCCAGAGTTCTCAAAAAAAGAAGTTGAGCTACAAACTAATGTAGAGAGGTTCAAGTCAACTTGGTGGAACGTAAACACCGACAATTTATCAAGGATTTGTCGGATTTCAGGAATAAGACAGCGTACCTAGTAGCGCAGTCTACTGAGAAAGCCTCCGCCAGTGAGGGTTCGGCATCCGAGGCCGAAAGCTCAGATTTGGAAGTACCATCAGTCCCAACAATACCAATACTCCAGGCGTCGAGGGAACTGGAGAGGCAGGGGCCCGAGGTAGAGGGAGAGTACAATATAATCTGAGGCCTCAGACAAGAGGCTACCCATCAACAGGCCAAAGATCTGGGGCATCATGGGGTACAACAGGCCCCCTCCCGCCAAACTGTAAGAACAGACACTACCATCGACCCAGAACCAACAAACAGGCTAATAATGACCTCTAAATGGGACTATGTTATCAGATACTGCCTCTTCATCTGGTATCTCACCAGCTGTAAACAACTCTTCTCCTTTTTTAGGCCCACCCCCCTCCAACACTTACATCCTGAGGGACCGTACGCAAATACAGTCCCAACCCGTCAAGAAGCAATTGACCTCATCAGAGGGTCAGCCCGTGATTCTTAATCTATCCGGGATCAATTTATCAGAGGTCGAGCAAAAATTTCTTAATAAAGGACTATCTTTTGTGCCAACTACCCGCTTCTGTCTTTTTGATTGGGTAAAGGATCTTCACTTATTTGTGAGAAAACTGCGGTGGCGTAAGTTATTTTGCGCATCTGACAAAAAGAGGAGCACCGAACTTGGACTTGATCCAAGTGACCTTATTGGTCACGATGCCCTAGTGGATCTTCTGGATGACAATGATTGTCCTCCGGGCCATGGCCCATTTACGAGCCTCCGTAATAAGAGCACTAGGATGCCTCCCAAAACATTGGGGGAGGCCCACATTGATCTGTTTCTTAAATCAGTAACCAGGGACCTGGGGAATTTGACACCGATACAGGGCGAGCGGCGTAAAAAACTACACAAAGAGGGAAATGGAAATATTACGGGATCTTAGCACCAATAAACAACTTATATTCAAGCCTTCGGATAAAGGGGGGAACATTGTTGTTATGTCCAGTAAACAATACTGTGACATGTGCATGTCGCTCCTATCTGATGGATCCAGCTATGAGTTGCTCAAGCTGGACCCAACTCAGCTGTATGCGAGGGAACTATCACAGATCCTACAGGAAGCCCTTGAGGGGAGACTCATTGACCGACATGAATGTGATTACCTTGAAATATCTAACCCCCGGGTGGCCACCTTCTATTGTCTCCCCAAGATTCACAAGGGTACGGTCCCCCTCAAGGGTCGCCCAATTGTATCTGGGATAGGGGGCCTTACAGAACATATAGGCACCTATATTGATAAGATCCTGCGCCCATTTGTGATGTCTCTACCCTCATATCTACGCGACACAAATGATCTGTTGAAACGGATAGATGGCATCTCACTGGATCCAGGTGTGTGGTTGGCCTCCATCGACGTGGGAGGCTCTCTACACCTCCATTCCACACAATAAGGGCTTGGCAGCAATCAAATACTTCCTGGATACCAGATCAATCGATCTCAGGGAGCATAACCATCTTGTCATTAGACTCTTGGGACTTCGCGTCTAAAGCATAATTACTTTGTATTCAATGGTCGGTTCTACCACCAGCTCAGGGGCACGGCGATGGGGAGCCCCTGTGCGCCACCTACGCCAACCTGCTCCTGGGCTGGTGGGGAGGACACCATTGTCTTTACAGAGGGGATGCAGAGATGGACCCGCCATATAATATCTTGGTCGAGGTTCATCGATGACATCCTGTTATTTTTGGTCGGGTACCGCGGAAGATTTTGATGGGTTCATGGAAGGACTTGAATGTTAACCACATCGGTCTATTTTTACCATGAACTACAATCCAAAACAATCAATTCCTCGATCTACAGATCAGTAAAAACATCAATAATACACTAACTACCACCCTGTTCCGCAAATCCACCTCAACAAACAGTCTGTTGAGGTGGGAGAGTTTTTCACCCGAAACCGCTCAAAAAGGGGATCCCTAAGGGACAGTTTCTGCGGATCCGCAGGAACTGCTCCGATCCAACCGAGTTTGACAAGCAAGCTAGTACCCTATTCCATCGGTTTAAACAGAGGGGGTACTCAGAGGACTGTCTCTATGAGGCTTGGAATTATTGCAGGATCCCGTGATAGATCAACATTAATCCACTCTGTGGGGAAAAGAAAGTATCAGATGAAGTGATTAGAATCATAGGGACATATGACACTGAAGCTAACCAAGTCCGTCAGATCATCGGACGGTATTGGTCACTGATCAAGTCTGACCCTGACCTGACTGATCTTCTCCCGGAGCATCCTTCAATTACCTTCAGGCGAGGCCGCAGTATAGGAGATCAACTGGTACACAGCCATTTTGAACCAGTCTCCCCCACTGGCACGTGGCTAGTGGATAGGAGAAATGGAACCTACAGATGTGGGAAGTGCAAAGCTTGTTCCTTTATACCAGTAGGCCAATCCTTCATGAACACCGAACAGACCCATACGTACATGACCCGTAGTTTTTGCGAACTGCAATACAGTTGGCGTGGTCTACATGGCCCAATGTATATGCAGCCTTATATACATTGGCAAAACATGTAGAGCCCTTTAAGAAGCGGATTTTGGAACATATTGGCGATATTCGCCATAAGCGGGACAAGCCTCTGTCTAGGCATGTGGTTTTAAAACACGGAGGAGACCCGAAAGTGATAAGCTTTTCCATGGTGGAAACAGTGAAACACTCCATCAGGGGAGGAGATATTGACACGATCCTAGACAGAAAGAGTCAAAATGGATACATATGCTCAACACCATGTCACCTGCAGGACTGAACGAAAACATTGATTACTCCTGCTTTCTCTAGCCAGCCATATACTATTTTGACATGGGGTCGACATATATATCTTGAGCACTGTAATAACTCTAAAGGGAGGATATGTGGCCACCCCCACTACAGTGCCGTTTCGATTCGTCCCATGTAGAACATCAGTTTATATATATATAATATATACACACCATCACTCTACTTATTTAGATATAATAGAGTATTCACTAGTAGCTTTGTTTAGCCTGTTTAGCCTGTATGATCTATATCCCCGCCCACTGGTGCGTCCAGTGTAGGTACCGTATCCCTATGGATTTATATCTGTACTATCCCCATTCTAATAATCCATACCAAACTGGTTTATGGTCCGCACATCTATACTGCACTATTTGCCTGGTAGGTTTTTAACTAGGATCAATGTATCCACACTGGGTCCCTTTCAATTGTGCTTCTACACAAACAACCTGACTTTGATCACCTGGGAACCTTGCATCAGAGGTATCCCGCAGTGTCATTTTTCTGTCATGTGATCGGCGGAGAATGACGTCATCAGCAGGCGGCACTCCGGCACGAGGACGCTAGCCCAGTCATGCCACGTGATCGTGTGCTTGGATCATCTATCTCAGGCTCCGTCTCACTGATGGGCCACACCCCTTATGGGCGTGACGGGACGGGGGCGGTACACTATGCCTAGCATCAGGGGATAGGGGGATTGGCCATACACACCTTGCATCACGGGCACGCCCATTTGAGGCGTGGTCTGGCCATACGTCCATGTCTAACCCTAGCATGGAATAGGAGGGGCGGGACGATGTTCGGCCCCCTCTCCACTTTTCAAGGGCGGGCTATTTAAACCGAGCAGGCTTCCCTGCTTGGAGACCTCACACACAGGACCAGTGAGGCACCACCATCTGTGAGTTTCTTGGTTAACTGGGGGCCTGATCCTCCTACTTATATAAGGTTGGTTTTTGGCCCTATCTGGCATTTAATCTTTACTACCAATTGTGTCTCAAACAGTGTATATGCGGGCCTATGGCTAGAATGACAGCGGATATACGATCATCTCTACAGACAGCCTGGGCCAACTGTGACTGCATTTGGCACGCAAGTAGTATCTTGTTACCTGTTGGCAATGACATCATATTTGGCATCACACATTTGTGACTGTTTTATAGGTGTTTTGTCACTTTGATCAGTATTTCCGTGATAATCACTTACGCCTGGATATCTATGTGGAATTATATCCACACTGGCGGACTCATTCCATATGCCCCCTGTTTTTTGGTCCTTGTGTTTGATCACGTATAGCTATGAGGTGATTGAACGTAGGCGACCTGTGAATGATCTGGTCAAAAGGTGCTATCATAAGTGAGGACCTTACACTGGTTTGGTTACCTCTCTCTGATACCAAACAACAGCTTTGTACTTTGATATATGTCCCCTGAGGAACCCGAATATCAATCAGGGTGAAACGCGTTGGGACACTGGCACCTGATTGCATACTGATATATGTAGTGTTTCTGGTGCCGTATGTGTATACATACCTTAGTATACACTGATATGTACAAATGTGAACGGCGACTCACTGGGCTTTGACGATCGCACATCGACTGTGGTGTGTGGGGTCTGCACAGTGATTTCGTCCATTGGATGATGCACAGTTACAGATAGCCATATCTTGGGCTACCCGTGCATCCTTAATGACATATTTATTGATGGCGGCCTTCCACCCACACCATTGAGTATCTATGAATGTGGCTGGTTTGCCGCTCTCTCTACTGGTTATCTATACTTGTTTCTTTTTTGTTTTGTGTACCTAAGGCAGACCCCACACTAGGAACCCTCAGGATCACAGGGTCTACTCAGGTGTTACAAGGAGGTTCCAGAATACGGGATCGCTCTTATCAGGGCGGCTATTCCGTTTGTAGGCAGGGCCATTTAGCCCAGGGCCAGGAATAGGGTCAGACTAGATTCCACCTCTGTCCATACCGTCCATCTTTGACCCGTTTTATTCTGGACGATCGCAAGTATCATCTTCGATGTCATCAAGGATATATCCCTTTTTTGTTCTTTTCTATGTATGTTTTGTGGGAGTTTTTGTTATTTTATATCTAAATTAGATTAAAGGCTACGTTTTAAACAGGTCGTTCCCTGTGATTACATTTGTCTAAGCTTAGCAACATCCCTAGCAACCGATAGAAAAGCTGCCTACCCCTTACTATATAAGAACCTCCAAAAGTAGAGATGGCCTTGCGGTTCGCCTGGCGGTCATTTCACGGCGAACTTTGCTCAGTCGCGATTCACAGAACATGCGAACATATGGCAATATTCGCATGCTCCATTATTTTTGCATAGCTCCAAACTTTGAGCCATGACACATCCATCAGGTGGGACAGACATGGACACACCCCCTACCTATAAATAAACCCGATCTGGCCGCCATTTTACATTCAGTCTTTTGCCAGTGTAGGGAGAGGTTTCTGTGTGGAGCAGGGGCACAAAAGTTTCTGTGTGGAGCTAATAGGGCCACAAAAGTCCTTTTAAGGACTAGTAAAGGTGTGCTATCGATAGGTGTGACTTACTGAGGGGTGCAATATACTTATAGTATACTTTCTAACATAGAAAGTATATTATAGTACATTTGTATTGTGCAGCAGTTGTGTGCGGTTCTGCTGAGATACCGTAGCTATACAGAGGGACAAATGACATTGGAACAACTAATTGCAACCGGTGTTATATAACAGTTGCCCCCCAAAAAATCTGATTGAGTCAGGTGTGTGATATATGTAGAATATAATTTCTATATAGTGCATTTGTATTGTGCAGCATTTGTGTGTGATTCTGCTGAGATACCGTAGCTATACAGAGGGACAAACGACATTGGAACAACTAATTGCAACTGGTGTGATATACCAGTTGCCCCCCAAAAAATCTGATTGCGGCAGGGGTGTGATATACGTAGAATATAATTTCTATATAGTGCATTTGTATTGTGCAGCATTTGTGTGCGGTTCTGCTGAGATACCGTAGCTATACAGAGGGACAAACGACATTGTAACAACTAATTGCAGCTGGTCTGATAAACCAGTTGCCCCCCAAAAAATCTGATTGAGGCAGGGGTGCGCTATACCTAGAATATAATTTCTATATAGTGCATTTGCATAGTGCATCATTTATGTGCGGTTCTGCTGAGATACCGCAGCTATATAGAGGGACAAACGCCATTGGAACAACTAATTGCAACTGGTGTGATATACCAGTTGCCCCCCCAAAAAACGAATTAAGGGGTTCTATATACCCGCTTCCACAAATACTGCTCTTCTATAGTGACTTTGTCACAGGGTCATTTTGAAAATGACAGGCAGAGGAAGAGGCAGGTCATTCCGCAGGGGTGGTAGGGGTCGGGCAGGTGCAATTACGTCAAAGGACGGACCAGAGTTGGTTGAGTGGCTCACTCAGCCTTCCGCTTCTGCACACCTTCTCATCCCTCTGTAGTGTGCACCCCCAAAGACACCACCACCATAGCCCTTCAACTCGAGTCAGAGGAATTATTTCCCATCAATTCCCAGACCTTACCTATGTGCAGCCATTCTTGGCATCGGATGAGGAAGAGGAGTTAGCAATGGCCACCACCCAGCGGTCTGATGACAGTACCATATCAGCCCAAGGAGGGTGGTCCCCGCTGTTGCTGCCTACTCAGAGATCTCTAATGTCAGTGGCTCTAAAGGTTACGATGATGTTGTGTCGATGGACGTCACGTGGGTGCCCACAAGAGAGGAAGAGGAGGGGCCAACTACTGCCATATAAATTGGTGGATTTGGAGGCCTTTAGAAAATTTGTGGCCATTGGCACACCGCAATGGAAGGTCCCCGGAGGGAAATATTTCTCCCAGAAGGGCATTCCTGAACTATATGGCCACGTTCAGCGGCAAGTGAATGTATCTCTGGCACACAGTGTCGGTGCCACGATACATCTGACCACAGACACGTGGTCTAGCAAACACAGTTAGGGACACTAATGGAAACACTAATGGAAAGCAGGCAAAAAAGGAACGTTCTCACCCATCAAATGCTGTAGGCGTAGATGGTGGAGTAACTTGAATGCATACGGCCTCCCATACGATGAATTGCATGGATGTGTTACCAATGGAGATGATTCCAACATAGAAATCTCAGCAAGGCAGGAAACGGGAGCAAAGAATCCCTAATCAACCCTGATAGAGGAATAGGGGCTAAATCACCCTGCCTACCTATACGAGGTACTTGCCCCTCAAGGAGCGTCCCCGTCCGGATACCTTTCCCTAGTAGGTGGCGGAATCCCTAGTACACCCTATAAAGGTAGACTCCCGACGTGTCACGTTTCATTCAAGACAAAGTCATCAGGGGAGATGTACAAATGCAATGCCAGGCTGATGGTAAAGCCTGCATTGAAAAAAACAAAAAGTGGGGAAAAAGGAATGAGCATACGGTGGTTAGAGCTGGTATACAGATATTCCAGCAAGTATAGAATGGGCAAGGCCAGTGGAGCCAAGACCACCACAAACCACAAGTAGCTTAGGTACAGGCTCACTTACCTGTCAGCGCTTTTTAAAGACCCAGACCAGCGCGCCAGTGTCCCGGATACGCCCCAATTCCGCCCACGTGACTCCAGGTACAGGAAGTCACATGGCCGATGGAACGCAGGGAGAGGCGTCCCCGGCGATGCGTCCCAGGAACCGCGATTACCACGCGATCGGGCGCCATGCAATGACTCCACAGACCAGGTGACAAGATCACGTGATCGGAAAACACTGACCCGAGGAAAACAATGCCGCACTCCGGCCACACCTCCCGAAATCGCATGCATGCCAAAGTGGAGACGATTTATTATCTAGTCAGGGGGCGGGCTGTGTCTGTAGCAACCCAGATGCCACAGGCTAGTGAGCCGGGCATTACGGGTGGCAATTGGAGCCTGTAGTGTAACAGTGCCCCATGGTAACATATTTTTGTAAAATCATAATACAGAGCTATAATTGGCTGGCTAAAGAGACACCAGCCTCAAACAGGAAACCAATTAGCTACAAGACAATGTGAGGACCAGAGCGACAAAGAGAACCCAGAACAATGCATATATTAAACAAAAAAAGGGGTAATCATATGTAGCAGCTGAAGTTAAGTTGTTCATTCATGCCTAATTTGGCCATAGTTTTCAAGTAATAAATCCAACGAAGTTCACGTTGGAGAATGGCGCGGTCCCAATTTCCCCCACGCCGTGGGGGGAAGACACGGTCTATGCCCATTACTGTTATATGGGCTTTCCCATTGTGGTGGCTATGAATGTGATTGGCCACAGGTGTATCTTTGGCTTTAGAGATGTCACTTAAGTGTTCGCCAACCCTTCTGCGGAGCTCACGGATAGTTTTACCCACATATCCCCTGCCACATTCGCATGTCAGGAGATATATCACTCCACGGGTACGGCAATTAATAAAATGGTGAATGGAGTATTCCTTGTCGGTAACAGTACTGCGGAACGTCTTCCCAGTACGTAAATGACTGCAAGCAATACAGCCACTGCACCTGTAGCAACCCTTAACATTAGATTTTAACCATGCAGAGTCAGTGGAGATAGGCGGAATAAAATCACTGGATACTAACCTGTCGCGGAGACTACGCCCGCGGCGATAAATAAGGTGTGGGTGTTCACCCACCACCTCTCTCAGATCAGGATCCAGCAAAAGAATTCCCCAATTTTTCCGAAAGATCTCACGAATCTCACCTGCAGCCCTATCAAATGTAGTGATTGGACGAATTACTTTGGTAGTCTGCACTTGATTGGATTTAGGAGTCAGGAGAGTCGTTCTATTCTCATGGAGTGCTGATGTAAAAGCTCTCCGAAAGACTTTATCTGGATAGCCTCGCTGCTGAAACCTCACCCGCAAGTCCTTCGCCTGCTTAATAAATTCACACCTGGTAGAACAGTTCCTCCTGAGCTGGAGGTACTGTCCCTTTGGGATGCCACGCTTAAGCAGGAGAGAGTGACTGCTCTCCCACCTAAGCAAAGTGTTAATAGATGTGGGTTTTCTATAGACAGACATTTTAAGTTCACCGTCATCAGTCTTGGAAATAAGAACATCCAGAAACGGCAACCGTTTACAGGTGAAGTGCAAGCCGATATTGTTATTATTGAGCAAATCCACCAAAGAACGGAACGAATCCACGCTACCGTTCCATATAATGAAGATGTCATCAATGTACCGCGCCCATAGCCCCACCTGGTCCATGAGAGTAGATCGCTCATCTCTAAAGACCAGGGTCTCTTCCCACCAGCCCAGGAACACGTTGGCATACGGAGGGGCACAAGAACTCCCCATCGTTGTGCCCCTGAGCTGGTGGTAGATCCTGCCATTAAAGAAAAACACAATACAAATCAGCGTGAATTCCAATAAAGAGAGAACAAAGAGGCTGTGGGCGCGGTACTGACATCCACGGCAGACAAAAAATGCTCAACTGCTCTAATGCCCAAGGAATGTGGAATGCTGGAATATAATGCTTCAACATCAATGCTAGCTAACATACTTCCATCTTCAGTATGAATTCCTTCTAGTTGTTTTAACAGGTGCGTAGTGTCTCGAGTATATGAGGGGAGTGCTGTAACGAAAGGGGCAAGGACCCGATCAACATAAATCCCCACATTCTGGCAAAGATGCCCCACTCCAGACACAATGGGATGCCCCTTAAGAGGGTGCATCCCCTTGTATAATTTGGGAAGGCAATAAAACATTGCCAAACGCGGGTGGGTGGGTAACAGAAACTTATATTCATCATCTGTGATGATCCGTGACAGATTAGCCTCATCAAGGATGATCTTAAGTTGCCTTTTGTACTTCTCAGAGGGATCACGTGCCAAAACTTCGTATGTGGAAGGGTCCCCCAGCAAAGACGCACACACTTCTATATTGACCATGGTCCATCACCACCATGTTACCTCCTTTATCGGAGTGTTTGATGACTATTGAAAGGTCACTTTCTAGATCAGAAACAGCGGTGACATGGACCCGGTCAAGGTTAGAACAGTGAGAAGGATGTAGATCCTCAATCTGCTGCGAGACCGTGCTGAGGAAAACATCCACACAGGACAGTTTGCCAGAACCAGGTGGCATTTTGTTGAATCTTCATGTAATACGATTATTTGTTTGATAATTTTGCTCTGAAGTTGCTTTTGAAAAGAGAGGCATATTGGATCCATTGGTTGCAAACTATGGATCCAAAAGGTCTCAATAGAGATTATAATGTCAATAGCTTCATGTAATACGATTATTTCTATGATAATCTTGCCCTGTTTTTTCTGTAATGAAACTGGATGTTTCTGATAATATGTTTCACCTGTTTGATTGAGTTGATTCACATACTCCCCAGACACCTTAATGTGGGAGGAGCCTATAGTAACAATGTGATGTCATTTCTTTTTGTATATATATCAGAGCTAGTGGTAAGGTATTTACACATGTCTGATGAAAGCATATAATTTGCTGAAACGCATGCGTCACTATGATGGAATATGTGACTGAATAAACCTACAAGAATATTCATCAGCGAGTGCCGGTCTTTATTTGCGAATTATCAATTGGGATCCCTGCCCGCAGACACGTGCACCGCGTCATCCCTTGAGCAGTGCCGACCTTCTTTGGAACATATTATTTGGCTTTCGGATACGCGCACGCTCCTTTACCCCTACCTCGATGAGTACGTTTGCTTACACAGATGATCAAGCAAGAGATATTGTGGCCCTGATTACGGCCCCATCGGAATTTCTAAGGATCCCTCCTAGTGAACTGAGGAGTAGGAATCTAATTAAGGACTCTCGACATCTTGTATCTTTGGAGCTACATGCAGCAACTTTAGCGGAATACCACCGCGCACAGAGGATACCGCGAGGACTTATTTTGCAATAACACAGATTATTGTGCACGATTTGCAAGTATTCTAAATAAATGTTCACTTGACCTGATAGTTCTTACAATTGAGCATCTATCAGGAGCGATCACCGAATGTAATGTGAATATTACTGCAGCAAAAGAACAACTAAGAGATTGCCTAAAACCTGATGAACTGACAGCACTCCACGATAAGGTGGAGAAACAATGCAACGACTTACGTGTCAAAATAGAAATGACCAAACGGTCGAAGTATCTTCGAGACCTAGAGGACTACACATCAGGCCGTGTATACAGATGGCAAGATCCTTCAGGAACCGCAATCCCGTCCTCACGTGCAAGAAACCGCAGAACCGGCTCAGCGTCATCAGGCTCCAGCAGCGATATCTCCGGTGGGTCACAGCCTTCTTTTTTAGGCCAACGCCGGGACAGAAGAAAGCCAACACGAGGAGAGCCGGGAGCCATCACAAGCGAAATAGAGGCACCAATGAAGACGCGGTCCCAGGTAGGACACAAAACCTAAGTCCGGCCCAGATGAACCTGCTAGCAAGAGGTTTATCTTTCAGTCCTACTGGGAACTTCGATACATTTAATTTAGATATGGACCTACAACGTTTTTTTTCGTAATATGCGACTTAAAGTGCATTTTCATTCAGTAGAACAATCACAAGTCTCTACATCAATCGATTCAAGCCAGGATACGTTGACTTTGGGACTTTTTGGTCTAAGAGTGAAGAGTGGTTTCATGCCACCTAGATCTCACCATCCTGTTGAGACTTTTATCAATTTAGTTCAACGTGATATAGAAATGTTGTTGTAACAATGTTAACAAGGCAAACTTAATATTCGACACAATTTAAACATAGAGGAAAAGCATGCCCTTGATCATATACTGGAAGATAAATCTTTAGTATTTAAACCAGCTAATAAGGGGGGTGCCCTGGTAGTCCTGGATAAGACATATTATGTATAAGAGATCTTAAGTCAATTGAATGACACCCGTACATATCATGTATTATTATCTGATCCAGTGTTTCAAATTAAGGCAGTTATCCAGGAGCTGGTCGCGCGGGCGAGAGAGGATGGAGTCATTGATGCGAAGTTAGGTGATTTTTTAGTCAATCAGCATCCAATTACCCCAGTATTTTATACTTTACCAAAGATTCATAAATCTCTTACAAAGCCTCCGGGCCGCCCTATTGTAGCAGCCACTGACTCCATCCTCTCTCCCCCTGCGATCTTCCTTGAGAAGGTATTGACACCTCTTATCCAGAAATCTCCTTCCTATTTACGTGACACGGGACATTTTTTATCTGAAATAGGCACATTAATGACTGATAGAGACTGCATACTAGTTACATTTGACGTATGCAGTCTCTATACCTCGATTACACATGAGAAGGGCCTGGAAGCAGTTAGGGATTTACTCGACACTAGTTCATATCATGCAAATGAAAAGGTATTTTTCCTATCACTACTTAAAATTGTATTGGAGAGAAATTATTTCCTATTCCAGGACTCTTTCTATCAACAGTGCTGTGGGACCGCGATGGGATCGAACGTCGCACCGCCATAGGCAAATTGCTATATGTCTTATTTTGAGAGTAATTTTATTTACCGTAATGACTTATATCAGCAACATTGTATTTTTGGCGTCGATTCATCGATGAAATTTTTTGCGTGTGGCGCGGCGATGTTCGGTACCTCACGGCCTTTACTACATATATTAATTCTATATGGGAGGAATTACAGTTTACCGTACATTTTGATGAAAAAAAGGTCT
This sequence comes from Bufo bufo, assembly GCF_905171765.1. Classification (NCBI taxonomy): domain Eukaryota; kingdom Metazoa; phylum Chordata; class Amphibia; order Anura; family Bufonidae; genus Bufo; species Bufo bufo. The sequence goes on along the minus strand of NC_053393.1, from coordinate 410,153,984 downwards.
CATTCTTAGATACCTGGGTTCTACTAGGGGATGATGGGCTTATTCACACTGACCTTTTTATCAAAAACACAGATCGGAACAGTCTACTCTCTTTCACCAGTAGTCATCCAGAACCCACAAAAAAATCTATTCCATTCTCACAGTATCAGCGGGTCAAGCGGATTGTGAGCAATCCAGATACCCTAGAAATACGTTTAGAAGAAATGACTAAAAATTTCTAGAGAGGAGTTACCCTAGGAGATTACTGGATGAACAGAGAAATAGACTGGCAGGTCCACAAGAGGTTAAATCTACTAAAACAACACGGATCCCACTGGTGGTTAAATATCACCCTTGGATCCAATGGGTTAAAAGTATAGTTAATAAACATTGGCAGATAATTTCGAAATCTTACCCCCAAATTGATGAATTTAAGAGACCTCCGATGATGTGTTTTAAAAGAGCAGATAATATACGCGATAAAATTGTCAGAGCAGATATAGGCAATAACAAGATTGGCCCTAGACAGATGACATTATCCACCCCGAGACATGGCACATTCCCATGTTTAAATTGTGTGAATTGTTCTAATGTTATTAAGGGTGGTTATCTTTCAAACCCGCATACCAGTGAACAAATCCCTATTCGAGGGGTTTTTACCTGCAATAGTCGATTTGTGGTGTATATTCTTAAATGTCCCTGTGGTCTATTGTATGTGGGGGAAACTTCTATAAGAATAAAATATCGACTTAGTAAACATAAATCGACAATCAGAAAGGAGAATTTGCTACTCCTACTACCATACCACTTTCATCAAAAGGGCCACACTATAGCACAATTGCGCTACCAGGTCATAGAAGGCGTTACTTTACCTCGACGCGGTGGAGACCGAAATAAGTTGCTTTTGAAAAGAGAGGCATATTGGATCCATCAGTTGCAAACAATGGATCCAAAAGGTCTCAATAGAGATTATAATGTCAGTAGCTTTAATGTAATGCGATTATTTGTTTGATAATTTTGCTCTGAAGTTGCTTTTGAAAAGAGAGGCATATTGGATCCATTGGTTGCAAACATTGGTTGCAAACAATCCAAAAGGTCTCAATAGAGATTATAATGTCAGTAGCTTCATGTAATACGATTATTTCTATGATAATCTTGCCCTGTTTTTTCTGTAATGAAACTGGATGTTTCTGATAATATGTTTCACCTGTTTGATTGAGTTGATTCACATACTCCCCAGACACCTGATTGTGGGAGGAGCCTATAGTAACAATGTGATGTCATTTCTTTTTTGTATATATATTAGAGCTAGTGGTAAGGTATTTACATACATGTCTGATGAAAGCATATAATTTGCTGAAACGCATGCGTCACTATGATGGAATATGTGACTGAATAAACCTACAAGAATATTCATCAGCGAGTGCCGGTCTTTATTTCCGATGTATCTATTGGGATCCCTGCCCGCAGACACGTGCACCACGACATCCCTTGAGCAGTGCCGACCTTCTTTGGAACACTTCCTGTACCTGGAGTCACGTGGGCGGAAGTGGGGCGTATCCGGTACACTGGCGCGCTGGTCTGAGTCTTTAAAAAGCGCTGACAGGTAAGCGTACTTTGCTGACAGCCATTTTTTTGGATAACCTATATCCTGGGTCATATCTGGACCTTCACGGGCGTCACCCACTGGTGAGCCTGTACCTATGCTACTTGTGGTTTGTGGTGGTCTTGGCTCCACTGGCCTTGCCCATTCTATACTTGCTGGAATATCTAACCACCGTATGCTCATTCCTTTTTCCCCACTTTTTGTTTTTTTCAATGCAGGCTTTACCATCAGCCTGGCATTGCATTTGTACATCTCCCCTGATGAGTTTGTCTTGAATGAAACGTGACACGTCGGGAGTCTACCTTTATAGGGTGTACTAGGGATTCCGCTCGCTACTAGGGAAAGGTATCCGGACGGGGACGCTCCTTGCGGGGCAAGTACCTCGTATAGGTAGGCAGGGTGATTTAGCCCCTATTCCTCTATCAGGGTTGATTAGGGATTCTTTGCTCCCGTTTCCTGCCTTGCTGAGGTTTCTATGTTGGAATTATCTCCATTGGTAACACATCCATGCAATCCATCGTATGGGAGGCCGTATGCATTCAAGTTACTCCACCATCTACGCCTACAGCATCTGATGGGTGAGAACGTTCCTTTTTTGCCTGCTTTCCATTAGTGTTACCTATTCGTGTTTGCTTGTCCTGGCCCCATTGGGCTGTCTTCATGTTAGTCTGTTCAGAGGCCCCTCAGGCCGATGCTTTATGTTAGTGCTTCACTTTTTTAGACATAGGAATAAATGTTAAGTTTTACCCCCCTTTGTCCCCCTAGGGCAGTGGTCCCCAACCTTTTTTGCACCAAGGAACCAGTTTTCATGTAAGACAATTTTTCCAGGACCGGGTGGGGTGGGGGGTTCAGGGGCGGGGCTTGGGGGTGGGCGGGGGTTTATTGGGGGTGCTGGTCGGCGCGGACTGATTTCACCGCGCACAGAGAAACACAAGGTTGCATATTAAAATATAAACACTATATAACGATTACATTTATTATTTAAATATGACTCAAAAAAAAAGTATTGCAACACCAATTCGAAACCATAAAAAAAAAAATACTCACATGTTAACCACATGTTGCATGGGGTTAACGTGTGAGTATTTTTTTAATTTTTACTTTTTGCAAAGTATCAATTGCCCATTATGTGAGGAGGTACTTGATGGGGTCACTTACTATTAATGTGAAGCAAATAGAGGTCTGAATTGATAAGCCTTGTGCCTCATATTAATAGTAACACCAGCAAGTACTTCCTGACATAATGGACATTGAGCAGCATGGGGTTAATGTGTAGGCTAGTGTTGGGTACTACAGTATGATAAGGTTACTGGCTATTAATGTGAGGCACATGAAGTCTAAATTGATGAAACCATGTGCCACATATTAATAGAAACCTCGTCAAGTACCCCGCTTAACATAATGGACAACATGGGGTTAATGGCATCAGGTACTTGCTGTTAATATGAGGCACATTGTTTTATCAATTTGGACATGCATGTGCCTCACATTAATAGTAAGAAACCTCATTATGTGTACCTCATATTAATGGTTAACCCAATGTTGCCCATTATTTGATGATGTGCTTGGGGGCCACATACTTTTAATCTGAGGTACATGGGGGTACTAATGTAATAGCACCATGTACATCAGATTAATAATAGGTGACCCCATCTGTGGGACAGTGTGTGGGTACCTGCGCTTTCCAGATCACTAATGGCTGGGGACTGGTCTGAGAACACAAGAGTCAGGAGGAGGAGGAGGAGGCTGCCGCTGCTGCCGTTTGCCGAGCACACTAGCTGAGAGGGTGCAGCGGTAAACCCTCCCCCGTCCCTCCTCCTACTTTAATATTAGACATATTCATTGGTGGCAGTGGTGCGGCGCCTCGGAGCCTGCTCATTGTATTGGGCTCTGCAGCGGCCGCGTCATGGGAGGGAGGGATTCCCTCCCTCTGTCTCCACTAATGTTGGCAACATGTACGCGTCGGGCGCGCATGCGCCTGGCGTCTGCGCTTCTCTCTCCTCTGCGGCCCGGCAACATATCTCCCAGGGCCCGGTCTTGGGCCGCGGCCCGGCGGTTGGGGACTGCTGCCCTAGGGGATCAGTACATTCTAATAGACCCATACCCAAAAAGACTGAGCTGTAATAAAATAAAAAGGTGCTTCAACAAAGTATTAGATTAAGGGTGTGCACACTTATGCAACCATATTATTTAATTTTTATATTTTTTCTTCCCTCTACCTAAAAGATTTCAGTTTGTTTTTCAATTGAGTTGTACAGTTTATAGGTCACATTAAAGGTGGAAAAAGTTCTGAAATGATTTCTCTTTGTCTCATCTTTTTACAGCACAGAAACCTGACATTTTAACAGGGGTGTGTAGACTTTATATATCCACTGTATATACAGTACAGACCAAAAGTTCTCTCTCATTCAAAGAGTTTTCTTTATTTTCATGACTATGAAAATTGTAGATTCACACTGAAGGCATCAAAACTATGAATTAACACATGTGGAATTATATACATAACAAACAAGTGTGAAACAACTGAAAATATGTCATATTCTAGGTTTTTCAAAGTAGCCACCTTTTGCTTTGATTACTGCTTTGCACACTCATGGCATTCTCTTCATGAGCTTCAAGAGAAATTCTAGACTGTTAGAATTTGTATTATGGCAAGAAAAAAGCAGCTAAGTAAAGAAAAACGAGTGGCCATCATTACTTTAAGAAATGAAGGTCAGTCAGTCAGCCGAAAAATTGGGAAAACTTTGAAAGTAAGGGCTATTTGACCATGAAGGAGAGTGATGGGGTGCTGCGCCAGATGACCTGGCCTCCACAGTCACCGGACCTGAACCCAATCAAGATGGTTTTGGGGTGAGCTGGACCGCAGAGTGAAGGCAAAAGGGCCAACAAGTGCTAAGCATCTCTGGGAACTCCTTCAAGACTGTTGGAAGACCATTTCAGGGGACTACCTCTTGAAGCTCATCAAGAGAATGCCAAGAGTGTGCAAAGCAGTAATCAAAGCAAAAGGTGGCTACTTTGAAGAACCTAGAATATGACATATTTTCAGTTGTTTCACACTTGTTTGTTATGTATATAATTCCACATGTGTTAATTCATAGTTTTGATGCCTTCATAGTCATGAAAATAAAGAAAACTCTTTGAATGAGAAGGTGTGTCCAAACTTTTGGTCTGTACTGTATATATATATATATATATATATATATACATACATGCAGTGATCCCTCAAGATACAATGGCCTCAGGATACAATATTGACCCATCGTAAGTTGAAACCAGACTCAACATACAATGCCTCAGACTCAGATCCAACCAATCAAGGTCACTTCTCTGGTAAAATACTGTATAAGTTTCTAGTTAGCAGCTATTCCTGACTGTTATATGTAATGACTTGCTTTATCTGTCTTAGTTATCTGCTTATTTTTCTTAAATCCAGACACGACGTACCCGGTCCACATCGCTATTTACGTAAGATCCTGAGAACTGATCACCAGCTTACCGAAACAACAGTCAAAGTTTCTTTGGAACCACATCCCTACAATAGCTGTGAGCGCCTCGGAGCCATTATACAGGAAGAGCGGGAGGCAAGTAAATGTCTTTGGTAACACCTCCAATAGATCATCCTCTGTGTACGTCCCGCAGAACCAACCTGTCCACACATCCGGTCCTCTGTGCTTGCCTTGGTGAGTGGAGGCTTGGATGAAATTTGTATGTGCACAGCCAGTGGATCTCTGTCCTTTCCTTTGAGTCCAGGTAAAAAGGAAATTTTGGCTTTTAGGTTCAGCTCTGAGCCCACTTCAATGGCAAGATCCTGCTGTTTCTCGGAAGCTATGTGGGCAGATAGGTGCTTGGAATACTCTTTCAGTCTGGTGTATGATAAATTATACATCGGTGTCACGCAGTACAGAGTCCATTGTTTTTTAAGGAGCAAAGCAGCCTGTGCCGAATCAAGAGTTTGTACAGCAGGATTTTTCTTTTAGACAAGCTTCACAATGCAGACAGTCAACGTGCAGAGGTCAAGCCTCTGGGAGGATACCTCGATCTGTGAAAATAACTGCTCCTTCGTGCCGATGACCTACTTCTGGGGGTTAACAAACCATCGGTTGGTGTTTGCATATCCTTGCAATAAATGATGTTCCCATTCACTGACTGTAAACAGAGATCTTGACAGACAAATGTATCAAACTCTGCCGCCATTTTTTTAGGTGCCATGTCTCCAGTCCCCTGACCAGCCAGATTTACCAGCATCTGTTCCAGGACATGAAGCAGTGGAAGGACATCATTCATCCCGTAGTCCTGGCGACTGACAAATAACGTGGCCTCCTCAAAGGGCCTGAGCAAACGACAAGTGTCACGCATGAGCTGCCACTGGCTGACATCGAAGTTACACAGGGGACTACTCCTGTATGCTTGGATCATCAAGAAATCGTTGATGGCCTTTCTCTGTTTGTATAGTCGGTCCAACATATGGAGGGTGAAATTCCAACTGGTGGAAACATCTCATATAAGCGAATGTTTGGGGATAGCGTTTTGCCGCTGCAGCTCAAGGAGGGTTTTCTTTGCGGTGTAGGAGTGGCTGAAGTTCATGCAAAGTTTCCTGGCCATTTTTAGGATGTCTTGCAGATGGGTGGAAGACTTCAGCATAGGGGTAGGTATACAATAAATTGTGCTGAGAAACTATGTTAATTATGCTGAGATACAGTTAGATAAAAGCATAGCATTGAGGATGTGCGATCCAGTTCTTTTTCTTATATTTTATGTGTATTGTAGAATCTATGCTCTTTTCCCCTCTGGTATCAGCACTCCTCCCCATTCGACCCAGGTGCTTTTAATTAGCAGGAGTCTGCATAAGGGTATAAATTCCTACCCCTCAGTTGGAGTTCCTGAGATTATGTGATAAGGTGAGTTCCACAGCTGTTCACATGGTCCAGTACTGCACGGTGGCCATTGTTGCTTTGGTGCTGTGCTGGTGGGTTGGTGGGGCCCAGTGCCAGCGTGGCTTTGCCCCGCTCCCTGCTGGGGCGGTACTGCAGCAAATTTAGAATAGGGTCCCATTCAAAGAAGCAACCTTGTCGTGGTGAGTGGGCCTATGCTTTTTGATCAAATTGCAGCATAGGGGTAGGTATACAATACATAAATTGCGCTGAGAAGCGATGTTAATTATGCTGAGAAGCAGTTCGATAAAAGCATAGTATTGAGGATGTGCGATCCAGTTCTTTTTCTTATATTTTACAAGACTTCAGGAACCGCTTGACAATCAGATTAAACATGTATACCATGCAGGGAGCATGGCTCAGCCATCCTTGATGCAGCGCCAACACCATGTTCTTCCTGTTGTCGGTCACCATGGTTCTGATTTTCAGTTGTTACAAAGAAAGCCAGGATTCGTTTTTTTGCTAAAGGACACGGAGCAGTTCCTCCCCTGTGTGACTCCATTCGCCCAGGCAAAGCAGGTGCAGAACAGCGTGAGAGTGATGAGAGGGGTTGCACATGGCTTGCAAACAGTACATACTTCCAACATAATTCTTGGATCTCTACATAAAAATAATGTATTTGGTGTAAATTGCACGAGGGGCATAGTTGGAGACATTGACTTCACAAGAGATACAGAGCAGCGGCGTTTGCTTTGAAATTAAAAATGTCACCACTGCGTAATTCGGCCCATACAGCAAAAGGAGGTGTACAGTCACCCATCAATTTTCCCCAAAAAAGCCTGTTTCACATAAAAAATGTCACCACTACATAATTCGGCCCATACAGCAAAAGGAGGTGTACAATCACCCATCAATTTTCCCCAAAAAAGCCTGTTGCACATAACAAATTTCACTACTACGTAATTTGGTCCATATGGCAAAAGGAGGTGTACAATCACCCATAACTTTTCCCAAAAAAAAGCATGTGTCACATAAAAAATTTAACCACTAAGGTATTCGGTCCATACCGCAAAAGGAGGTGTACAATCACCCATACATTTTCCGAAAAAAGCCAGTGTAACATAAAGAATTTCACCACTAAGTAATTTGGTCCATACCTCAAAAGGAGGTGTACAATCACCCATAAATATTCCCGAAAAAAGCCTTTCACATAAAAAATTTTACAGCAAAAAGGGCTTTACCACATATAACTGCATCGCTGAATGGCAAGTAGTCCCTTATTTTTTTTTTACTTTTACACTACGCAAGGCTTTCAACATTCAACATATAAGTGCAACGCTGAACGAAGAATATATATTTCTTTTGCCTACGGAGTCCTTTTGTTATGGCTTTGCACAGGGAGCAAGAATGTTACGCACAATTGTGATGAAACTGGACATGGACTCCAAAGCAGAGGCTCTCCTTTCATGTCTTGTGTGCTGTGGAGATCGAATGCAGATAAAAACACATGAATGTTTTCAACTTACTGAAGCTGCTTGATTTAATTGTGAATAGATGGCAAAGGCAAAGTCTGCTGGTGTGTTGTCATCAGCGTCTTCATTATGTTTACTGCAGGACCTACGACGACGTCACCACTACATAATTTGGTCCATACCGCAAAAAGGGCTTCACCACATATAACTGCACTACTGAACGGCAAATAGGCCCTTATTTTTTATACTTTTGCACTACACAAGATTTTTCAACATATAAGTGCAACGTTGAACGGCAAATATATTTTTCTTTTGCCACTAAAACACGGCAGACAGGGCTTTAGAATATATAACTGCACCGCTGAATGGCAATTAAGCCCTAATTTTATGCCACTTTGAGACTACACAAAAGACTTTTCAACATATAAGTGCAACGCCGAAAGGCGAATATATTTTTATTTTGCCACTAATACACGGCAAACAGGGCTTTAGAGTATATTACTGCATTGCTGATCGGCAATTAGGCCCTAATTTTTTTCTACTTTTACACAGCACAAAAGGCTTTTCAACAGATAAGTGCAACGCAGAATGGCGAAAATATTTTTATTTCGCCACTAATACACAACAAACAGGGCTTTAGAGTATATCACTGCACCACTGAATGGCAATTAGGCCCTCATTTTTTTCTACTTTTACACAACACAAAAGGCTTTTCAACAGATAAGAGCAACGCTGAATGGCGAATTATATTTTTATTTTGCCACTAATACACGGCAAACAGGGCTTTAGAGCAGGGCTGGCCAACCTGCGGCTCTCCAGCTATTGTAAAACTACAATTCCCACCATGCCCTGCTGTAGGCCGATAGCTGTAGGCTGTCTGGGCATGCTAGGAGTTGTAGTTTTGCAACAGCTGGAGAGCCGCAGGTTGGCAATCCCTGCTTTAGAGTATATCACTGCACCGCTGATCGCTTTTCAACAAATAAGCGAATATATTTTTATTTTGCCACTAATACACAGCAAACAGGGCTTTAGAATATATCACTGCACCGCACAAGGGTAAATATATTTTTCTTTTGCCACTAATACACAGCAAAAAGGGCTTCACAACATATAACTGCACCGCACAAGGGCAAATAAGACGTACTCTAGAAATATTTCCTTGTAATAAACCATGTTAATGGCTGTATCAAACAGCACTTGCACCCCAATAACTAGAACAATTTGCTGGAATTACAGAGCTGTATAATGGCAATTTGGATCCCCAGTCTGTGCACCAAGGTGTAATAGGATTGCTCCCATTACCCAGTCTGTAACCTCCCATACTGAACCATGTTCTACACAAATGCTATGGAACGAGTCCTCCCTATCCTTTCCCTAAGCCTTGAATAATCTTTCCCTGCACTTGTAAATCGTTTTGTTAGCACAATGACGTTTTTTCTAACACTGTCCCTAGTGCCTGCAGACGTCTCTCCCCGCACTAAGTACACTGGTAAATGGCAGAATCTAAGATGGCTGCCGCTATTTATAGGGCTGTGACATCACAGGGCTGGCTGGCTGCTGATTGGCTGCATGCATGGCATTATGGGTGATCCACCTTCCCAGAGTTCCTTTCTCCATGTCCTCACACGTGCAGCAGCCATTTTAGGAAAAAATGCGATTTGTTACCACGAAGTTCAAGGAAATTCGGCTTTGCGAATCGAATTTTTCCTGAAATTCGGATCGAATTCCACTTCATCAGCTTCGATTTGCTCATCTCTTATAGTAATCTTAGTGTATGTAAACTTTTGACATTGCAGAAAGTAATAAAAATGTCTTAAAACATTCTCTCTCATTATTCTGGCATTTGGCAAATAATAATAATTATGGTAATCCTGATTGACCAAAAACAGGAAAGGTTTATTCTGATTTCATGTCAGATATTGAGAAAAACATGCATATGTGTCTTTTTATATAGTGTATGTAAACTTCTGGTTTCAACTGTATCATGTAGAGAAAGTTAATACGCACTTACTAATGTATTGTGATTGTCTATATTGCCTCCTTTGGTGGCATATTTTCCCATCGCATTATACACTGCTGCTCCCACAGTCCCGGCCACCAGAGAGGCCGGCATTTTTATTCTATAGTATGCAAGTCCACTACTGCTGGATTACAGGGTGATCGTAAACCCTAGAAACGAGCAGCTTATAAAGTGATGGAAAAATGAATCAAGCCAGCAAAGGAGGCAATATGGACAATCACAATACATTAGTAAGTGCCTTTGTGTACATGATAAATGCCATTTGCTGAAGTGAGACAAACCCTTTAAAGGGCTTGGCAAATTTCTGGCTACTGTTGATCATTATGTTTGTAAGATGATTATATGTCGTTTTTTTAATATTCTTCCTCTTTTTTTTATATTTCACATGTCCCCTTGTTGGCCAAGTCTTTTGTGCTTTCCACAGTGAGGTCCTGCAGACTCCTGTCCATAAAAAGGCTGGTGATGGAGACGATGACGATGAAAATAATTCAGCCTCCTTCTCTCAAATACACTGTACCTGCCATCTGTGCTTGTACTGTTTGGAGTTTAGTGCAATGTGTTAAAATGGAGGAGGCTAAGTGAGGTGTCTGGTCACATGACCCTTCATCAGCGGCCATCTAATGGACAGAACCTCTATGCGGACAGCACGGAACATTTGCCTAGCAAGGCTACATGGCTTATGATGTATAGCAAATGACACAGATTAACAACAAAGACTATATGTAAGTGCCTTATCATCATCTTACAAACACATTAGTCACAAGTAGCCAGATAGTGGGCAATCCATTTAATTAAAATAAGTTGTCTCTTTACACTGAACCTTGGTGACTTAGTGTCTTGGTGAAAGCTCTGTCAATTTCTAATCCAAAATTTTGGTATCTCTTTATGGACTGACACATATAGCTGCTGGAGTTGTGGTACGACAGTACCTGTATGCTTTCATATGCATTTGATAAAAAAAACATAATAATTGCATTTGAGTTTGTACGCTTCTACGGTAATCAGCAATCTGCAGCAGATCAACCTCTATGACATCAACAAAAATGTCAAATGCCTGCAGAGGAAACTCACTGGAGAACTGTAATAGTTTTGCAGATACATTTCTTATTGGAAGCTCAAACAGCATTTTTTACAATCTGTGTTATCATAAAATGTTGGTGCTTCAGGGTGATTCATCAAGCTGTTTATGTGTAAACTCATCCTCAAGCCACAAATCTTATTTAGAATGGGCTGAAGCCTTTATGAAATGGATTCCCTCTTAAACTTTCAGTGGCGCAATTGAGATGAAATTGATACAAACTTTCAGGAATACTTTATGTATCCCTGAAAATTGCATTCTCATCCATAACCGTTATATGAGTAGACACGCCAATGAGAGGAAAATATCTTTTTAACCCTACCTTTATGTTTTATAAAGATGATGCTGGTAAGTTGGCATTTATAGTACAGTTGGAAGAATAAACCCAAAAATATTTACTTCAAGATCCTGGAAATTTTTTTTAACAGATCTAACATTTATGACGGATTACAGTTTAGTACAGTTGTATCCAGTCTAGGAAGACCTCTGCTGTTTGTGGTTTGTAACAGGGTATTAGTATAACATCCTATAAAATCTTCAGCTGTCAGAACTATTAGACCTGTATGAGTTGTTAGTCTGTAAATGTAAGGAAAAATGTTGCCTTGATTTTGACAAGGATGACAAAGCGAACCATGGTTGAGTATTCGGTTTGGGTCCAAATATATTCGACCTAAATCGAAAGAGCTTCAGTGGCCCTGAAAAGTTGTGAATGACATTCTGGAATATTTTAGGGCTGTATGCAATTTATTTTAAGGTCTTTAATACCAAGCCAGCATTTGTAATCTTAAAGGGGTTGGCCTGCAAAAAATATTCTACAGCTTTTAAACCAGCACTTGGACCTAAATACTTTACTAATTGCATGTAGTTATTCAATAAAACGTATCTGTATAGCACCACCTGCTGTTTTTTTCTTCTTTGTCCTGCTCACTGTGATTGCCGCACATGCTCAGTATCATCCTCCAACCGCCTCCTGAGCTGTGATAGAGAGAGCCTGGACATGCCCCCTTAGATGCAGCAGAAAAGACACTCCCCTTGAGCTGCCACCTTGATATAAATCTAGCAGAGCAATGAATGCAGAGATCTCTGGCTCCATGTGAGGTACAGGGCTGGTTCTAGCATTTACTAGATGATGTCTGATTCTCATTTTTGTATGCCATCTGGTTCCGGCGATTTGTCTATTTTAATCTGTACTTCTTCCTGGGTCAGACAGTACACTTTTAATGGGGAATTTACTTTTATATTCTGCATTTCATCTGACAGTTTATTTTCTTCAGTGAATACAGTGGAGAAAAAAATATTTAATAGCTTTGCTTTCTCCTCATCACTCTCTGCAACTCCCTTCTCATTACTTTGTAAAGGGCCGACACCTTCAGATTTATACTTTTTACAATTTATATAATCGAAGAACATTTTAGGGTTAGTTTTACTCTCTTTGGCAATTAATCTCTCGGTCTCTAGTTTGTCTCCTTTTATTTGTCTTTTACATATTCTATCTTTTTCCTTATAGTTTTTCAATGCTTCCTTGCGACATATACTGTAGCTATGGGTAAACACATGAGGGGAGATTTATCAAAACAAGTGTAAAGAAAAACTGGCTTTGTTGCCCATAGCAATCAATCAGATTCTACCTTTCATTTTTCAGAGCTGCTTTGAAAAATTAAATCTGATTGGTTGCTATTGGCAACTAGGCCAATTTTTCTTTATACCAGTTTTGATAAATCTGCCCCTTGGTGGCTGATGGTAACAAACCTTTTTAAAAACTAACTGTATTGTAGTATTTTTTATGCTTTAAAAACAATGGCCCAAAAAATTCTCAGCTTTTTGGTGGCAAATGCATGCTGGTGTGTATACACATGCACTGCCTAGGGTCATGTGATCCTCCTTCTTCATGTTTCTGGTGTTCTGATATGAATATGCCAACACCATTTTGAGAAATGTCTTGGATTCAAATTGCCAAAAATTTGTTAATCTTCACTTTTATTATGATCAATTGGAATGCTTTAACATTAAATAAAAGTGATCTACTGCCTGAAAAGGGAAATGCTAAGAACCATTTTAATAATATTATCATAAAAAAATGGCTACCCACCAAAATACTCAAATCAGGCTAGGGTGCAGGAGAGAAGTTCTGTCTTTTTACAAATATTGCATAACCATCACTTCTGTTAACAGCAAAAAATCTGATATCCTCATTGGAGATACATAGTAACAACAGTGTGTTGTATTATTGAATACTCTAAATAAACACAGCGTATCGCCCTCCAAATAGAGGTGAGGATAATGTATAAAACTGTGGGAGGCATTATAAAGTGCTCCTAAGGTGAGTGATATTGTTTTTAGCTTCCAACAGCCTACAGCACACTGTACCTAAGACTCTAATAGCCCCCATTCACAGGTATAATCGCTACATTCATTTAGAACAAATCCTTGTATCATTGTGCGTCTGCTGTGTGTTTATTTAGAGTATTATTTAGAGTATTCAATAATACAACACACCAGAACAGGTCAGAAGCACACCAGAACAGGTCAGAAGCACAGAGGTTAAGAAATGATAAGCTCAGAGTCCTGTCTACAAATGCTCGCAGTTTAGGTAAAAAAATCAATGAACTTGGGTCAATAATGGCATCTGAGAATGTAGATTTAGTGGCTGTTACGGAGACATGGTTTAATGAAAGAAATGACTGGGACATAACCATACCAGGGTACTCTTTATACAGAAGAGACAGAGAAGGCAAGAAAGGAGGAGGAGTGGCCCTGTATGTGAAAGATAGCATTAAATCTAACCTAATACAAGTTGGTGAGGCCAACATAGAGTCAGTTTGGGTTACGTTGCAGTTTGCTAACCATGCAGTAACTCGTGTAGGTGTGATATATAGACCACCTGGTCAAGTTAAAGAACTAGATGATCTACTAGTTGAAGAAATAGCTAAAATGACAATGAAAGGAGAAGCTATCATTATGGGAGTTTTCAATCTTCCAGATATAAACTGGAAAACCAAAATAGCAAGTGCTACCAGGAGTACAGATATTCTAAATTCCCTACTGGGGTTATCTCTACAACAAGTGGTTGAGGAGCCAACCCGGAGGGAGGCCATTTTGGATTTGGTATTCACGAATGGGGATTCGGTATATGATGTCATTGTAGGCGAAACCTTGGGATCTAGTGATCACCAGTCAGTGTGGTTTAATATAAGAACTGTGAAAGAGTCCCACCACACAAAAACAAAAGTTTTAGATTTTAGAAAAACAGACTTTTCAAAAATGAAATTAGTCATAAATGAGTCCTTATCAGACTGGAACGGATTACATGGAGTCCAGGAGAAATGGGACTACTTAAAAGGTGCATTATGAAGGCAACAGAAAATTGCATTAGACTTGTCAGTAAAAGCAAAAAAAGGAGGAGACCACTGTGGTACTCAGCAGAAGTGGCCCAAATCATTAAAAATAAAAAGCTAGCATTTTGTAATTATAAAAAAACCCAGAGCAATGAAGATAAGGAAATCTACAAGATTAGGCAGAGAGAGGCCAAGCAAGTTATAAGAACTTCTAAAGCGCAGGCAGAAGAAAAACTAGCTCAGTCTATGAAAAAAGGGGATAAGACATTCTTCAGATATATAAATGAAAAAAGGAAATTAAAACAAGGAATAACTAAATTAAAAACAAAGGACGGAAGGTATGTAGAAGAGAATAAAGGGCTAGCCGACTGCCTTAATGAATACTTCTGTTCAGTTTTTACAAAAGAAAAAGGAGAAGGACCTCCACTAGAAAGGATGACTAATAAATCGTTTGATGCATGTATCTTTACAGAGGAAGATGTTCTAAGTTTGCTGTCTAAGGTGAAGACAAATAAGTCACAGGAGCCTGATGAGATACACACAAAATTATTAAAAGAGCTTAGTGGTGAGCTGGCAAAACCGTTAACAGATTTATTTAACCAATCATTAGTAACAGGAGTCGTCCCGGAAGATTGGAAATTGGCAAATGTCGTGCCCATTCACAAGAAAGGTAGTAGGGAGGAATCGAGCAACTATAGACCAGTGAGTCTGACATCAATAGTAGGCAAATTAATGGAAACCCTATTAAAGAATAGGATTGTGGAACATCTAAAATCCCATGGATTGCAAGATGAAAAACAACATGGGTTTACTTCAGGGAGATCATGTCAACAAATCTTATAGATTTTTTTGACTGGGTGAATAAAATAATAGACGGTGGAGGTGCAGTAGACATCGCATATCTAGATTTTAGTAAGGCTTTTGACACTGTCCCACATAGAAGACTTATCAATAAACTGCAGTCATTGAGCATGGACTCCCATATTGTTGAGTGGATTAGGCAGTGGCTGAGTGACAGACAACAGAGGGTTGTAGTCAATGGAGAACATTCAAAACAAGGTCATGTTACCAGTGGGGTTCCACAGGGATCTGTACTGGGACCAATTTTGTTTAATATCTTCATAAGGCCTCGATGGTAAGGTTTGTCTTTTTGCTGATGACACAAAGATATGTAACAGGTTTGATGTTCCTGGAGGGAAACGCCAAATGGAAAAGGATTTAGGAAAACTAGAAGAATGGTCAGAACTCTGGAAACTGAAATTTAATGTGGATAAGTGCAAGATAATGCACCTGGGGCGTAAAAACCCAAGGGCAGAATATAGAATATTTGACACAGTCCTGACCTCAGTATCTGAGGAAAGGGATTTAGGAGTAATTATTTCAGAAGACTTAAAGGTGGGAAGACAATGTAATAGAGCAGCACGAAATGCCAGCAGAATGCTTGGGTGTATAGGGAGAGGTATAAGCAGTAGAAAGAGTGAAGTGCTTATGCCGCTGTACAGAACACTGGTGAGACCTCACTTGGAGTATTGTGCGCAGTACTGGAGGCCATATCTCCAGAAGGATATAGATACTCTAGAGTGAGTTCAGAGAAGAGCTACTAAACTAGTACATGGATTGCAGGATAAAACTTACCAGGAAAGGTTAAAGGACCTTAATATGTATAGCTTGGAAGAAAGAAGAGACAGAGGGGATATGATAGAAACTTTTAAATACATAAAGGGAATCAACTCGGTAAAGGAGGAGAGCATACTTAAAAGAAGAAAAACTACCACAAGAGGACACAGTTTTAAATTAGAGGGGCAAAGGTTTAAAAGTAATATAAGGAAGTATTACTTTACTGAGAGAGTAGTGGATGCATGGAATAGCCTTCCTGCAGAAGTGGTAGCTGCAAATACAGTGAAGGGGTTTAAGCATGCATGGGATAGGCATAAGGCTATCCTTCATATAAGATAGGGCCAGGGACTATTCATAGGATTCAGATATATTGGGCAGACTAGATGGGCCAAATGGTTCTTATCTGCCGACACATTCTATGTTTCTATGTTTCTATGTTTCTGTTGTTACTATGTATGTCCAATGAGGATTTCAGATTTGTTAATGTGACAGGAGTGATGGTTATGCAATATTTGTAAAAAGACACAACTGCTCTTCTGCACCCTAGCCTGATTTGAGTATTTTGACGGTTAGCCACTTTTTAATGATAATATTTAGGGATGAGTGACCTGCGAAAGTTTGGGTTTGCCGGGTTCGGCAGAACTTCAGGTCAAAGTTCGGGTTCGGGACCCAAACTTGACCTAAACTTGACCCCGAACCCGGACCCCATTAAAGTTAAATGAAACCGAACTTCACTTTATTAACGGAAAATAATAGCATTTTTAAGACAGAATGCTAAATAAAATGGCAATTGAGGGGTTAAAAACAATAAAAAAAAAAAAAAAACTCACCTCATCCACTTGATCGTGCAGCCAGTATCCTTTTCTTTCTTCTTTCTGAAGGACCTGCAAAAGGACCTGCGATGATGTCACCGCACCCACCACTTGGTTTATGTAAGTCTTAATTTTTTCCCTCTATATGTGCTGAGGGGGCAGGCCTTTCCTGGTGTCAGAATCGTATGAAATTCTCTGAGCCAATTCGATTTCTCCCTGGAGGTGCTGCATCTTTTCTCGTGTAGCCTATGTAAGCCATGTACCGGGGTGGGGTCCTCAGGATACAACGAAGTCACGAATGAGAAGAGCAACTCTGACACCAGCTTTTGTGAAACAGGTTTCTTTTTACTGTAACAGGGTATTAAAAAAAAAAAAAATGCAGTGAACAAAGAATAAGGTTACATGCACTCAGCCGCAGCTGAAAACCCCTGTGCTGCACAGCAAGATGCCCCATGGTGGATACCGAGGCAGTTTGCCATAATTTGCCTACTGGCGGACACAATTAGAACTGTCCCACCATACCTGTTATTACCCTATGCATAACGCGATGATTGTGTGAATGCTTAGTTCGGGGTCATCTGCGGTACAGCACAGCAGTTTACAAACTTATCACTTCTATGCAATATTTCCCCCCTCCCCTCAACATAATCGGTATGATAACATGTGTTCGAATGTTACTTCCTGAATGAAGACACTAAACGGGTTTGTAGTCATGGAAGATTTCTCTCAGTATGCAATGTCTCTTTAAGTAAAAGAGTCCTTGTACTAACGATAGCAACACTTTTGGCCTGATACACTGCAATGACCCTGACTGACTAACTACAGGCCTAATCTTTAGGCGCCAAAAATCACTAGAAGGTGCGTGCATAATATTACTGACCCAGGTCTTGATCTGTATCCGATGATGCCTTTCAACTGAACAACGACAAGTCTTTTCAGCAACCATGAGGTACTGCAGGTTAGGCAGCTCTCCTCAGCTCCTATCAGCCTTCCTGGAAAACAATACCTTTTCCTCCGGACAGGATCTTTCTTGGACGGTGATTAGCCTCACTCAGCTGCAGTTCCTGAAACTGTAGGACGCACTGACACCCTGGATGTGAGCAGATTACGTTTACACACAGTCTTTGAAAGACTGTCTGCTCTCCTGCTTCCTGTTTCTTGTTTTGAAGCTCAGCTCCACCTCCTATGAATATGCAAAACTTGCAGTCTGTTAGCAGTGTGGGGAACAGCAGCCTCTCATGGTCAAAACTCAGAATGAAAATTATACAGAAGCAGTGAACAATGAGAGCTGTTTCACAATCTCACATGCCACCCCACTAGAGGTTATTGTTATTGCCAACTCTTCCCATATAAACTGATCCTAGGCATAGCGTTGTGGGGGCACACCAGCATTGGGCCTTGTTGACCTTCATAGAGGGAGGGGCTCAGAAGTACTGGGGACGTCAGGGACATCTGTCAGGGGAGAAGCTACTACTTGTTCAGCACTCTCTCTGGGTGGCAAACCTGCCACAGCCGGGGCCGCTGTGGGTACCTGGGCAGGGACAACCCACCATTCCTCCTCCTCTGAGGGGCTTTTCTCTGTACTCTGAGCATGAAGAGGCATCTCCTCCACGCACACTGGCTTGTCAAAATTACAACGTCTCAACATATTACGGTGCAAGTTTCGGGAGGGTCCCTACTGGCTCTACCTCATAGACCAGAATGGCAGGGTCTACCCTCCTTTTCACCGCACATGGGACCATCTCCCACCGCCCATCCAACTTCCCAGATGGCCGTTTGGCTTTGACCATCACCCTATCACCCGGGGCATACCCATCCCTCTGCACTGGTCTTGGGTTGGGATGTACCACTTACCCCAGGCGCTCTCCCACAACTTTGTGGATAGCTCTCAGCTGGAGGCGGTGCTCTTGAACCCATGCAGTGGTACTTCTCGGTGGTGGCTCCATCGGATTGGGTATGTGGAGGTCTTCAATCTCCTGTCCGGCTCTACCAAACAAGGCCAGATCTTAGCCCGAACCCATTCTTTCACTTTCCACAAGTCCGGGCAGCCATACTGGATTCTTTTCCAATCGGCCAATGTCTTTCCCAGCACCAGGAACATCCCGGACGCCACCCTACTTGAATGTGACACGTCCTGGAACACGGGTAATCGACCAAGGTTAGGAGTTTCATTGTCCTCCAGCTCCTTGCGGTGCCTACAACCCTACAGGGACATGGGAGAGTGCGTCTGCGTTGCTGTTCTCCCTACCTGACCGAAACTTAATGCGGTACTGGTACTTAGAAAGGCAAGCCAACCACCTCTGCTCAAGCACACCGAGTTTAGCATTCTAATGGGTTGTTGTCCATCATCACGGTCACCTCTGCACCTTTCGGTCATGGCCCACACCAGCACCAGTAGTTCCAATTTAAAGGAGCTGTAGTTGTCAGGGTTGCACTCTGATTCCCTCAGAGACCGGCTGCCATAGGCAATTACTCTCTCACGTCCATCCTGGACTTGGGATAACACGGCCCTCAGACCATGTAGACTTCCGTCAGTGTACAACAGGAATGGGTTGTCGAACCGTGCATAAGCTAGAATCGGGGCACTGGTCAGCACCTCCTTCACTGTTTTAAAGGCCTCTTGTTGTTGGGATTCCCACTTGATGGGGTGATTCTTTGGGCCCCCCACAGTGCCCCTTAATAATTTGTTTAACGGGCCCACCAAATGAGCAAATTTGGGTATGAACCTCCGGTAGTAGCCGGCTAGTCCCACAAATGCCCGCACCTTTCTCAGTGTATGCGGCTGGGGCAACTTCTGCACTGTCTCCACCTTGCTGGGAGACAGCTTTACCACCTCCTGGGTGACCACATGTCCAAAATACTCGATCTGTTGCCGAAACAGTTGGCACTTCTTGGGCTTGATCTTGAGCCCATGGTCTCACAGCCGTCTTAGGACCTGTCGCACCTTCTGGAGGTGATCTTCAAAGGAGTCCCCAAACACTACTATGTCATCCAGGTATATCAATACTGACTCAAAGTTGAGATCCCCCAGGCAGTGCTCCATCAGCCGCTGGAATGTTCCCGGGGCATTGGACAGGCCGAATGACAACCGGTTGAACTAGTAGAGTCCTATAGGTAGAATGAAAGCCGTCTTTGCTTTGTCCTTCTTGGCCACCGGTACCTGCCAATATCCACTGGCTAGGTCAAAAGTCGAGAAGAACTTTGCGTGGCTCAGGGCTGAAAATAATTCTTCAATCCGTGGAAGTGGGTAAGCATCCCGGACGGTCAGAGCATTCAGCTTCCGATAATCCACGCAGAACCAGAGACTCCCATCTTTCTTCCGCACCAAGACTACTGGAGCAGCCAAAAGATTTTGACTCTCTTGGATCACCCGGTTTTCCAACAAGCTGGCCACCATTAGTAATGGATGAATATCGGCCGGGACGGTGCATGATTGCGATCTAATGTTCGCGAACCGCAAGTTTGCAGCGGGCCCCATTCACTTTATTGGCAGATGAACCTGGAAAACTTTCACGTCATATTTGCAGCCACCAAATACTTACTAGAAGTGCACAAATAGTCCCACAACATGGACAGTGACATACTAGAGGGGGATCAATGACAAAAATTCCCACAAAAAATATGTATTTTAATCAGGGGCCATTTTTATGCATCTTAAAGGTAAATTCTCAAAAATGTGCCCTGCTGGAGCCTAGAAATTTTTTATTTTAGGCCACGGGAGTATGGGACCTAAAAATTAGGCATTCACCTGACATAATAGAACAAGTGATTATTTGTCTCGAGGTACATTATGCGGTCAATGGATAAAAATTTTACTGCAGGCCAGTGGAGTATAGGCCCCAAACATTAGGCATTCACCGTACAGAAAACATCCAGTGCTTATGTGACTGGAGGTATATTAGACGGTCATTGGATAACAATTGTACTGTAGGCCAGTGGAGTACAAGTCCCAAACATTATGCATTCACCGTACAGAAAACATCAAGTTATTATGTGGCTGGAGGTATATTAGACATTCACTGGATATCAATTTTACTGCAGGCCAGTGAAGTACAGGTCCCAAACATTAGGCATTCACAGGACAGAAAAGATCAAGTGATTATGTGGCTGGAGGTATATTAGACGGTCATTGGATAACAATTTTACTGTAGGCCAGTGGAGTACAGGCCGAAACATTAGGCATTCACCGTACAGAAAAGAAAAAGTGATTATGTGGCTGGAGGTATATTAGGCAGTCACCGAATAACAATTTTACTGTAGGCCAGTTAGTTTACAGGCCCCAAAAATTATGCATTCACCGTACAGAAAAGATCAAGTGATTATGTGGCTGGAGGTATATTAAACGGTCATTGGATATCAATTTTACTGCAGGCCTGTGGAGTACAGGCCCCAAACATTAGGCATTCACCGTACAGAAAAGAACAAGTGATTATGTGGCTGGAGGTACAGTACATTAGGCGGTCACAGTATAACAATTTTACTGTTGGCCAGTTAGATTACAGGCCCCAAATATTTTTAATTCACCGTACAGAAAAGATCAAGTGATTATGTGGCTGGAGGTATATTAGACAGTCATTAGATATCAATTTTAATGCAGGCTGGTGGAATACAGGCCCCAAATATTAGGCATTCATCAGACAGAAAAGATCATGTGGCTGGAGGTATATTAGACGGTCATTGGAAAACGATTTTACTGTTGTCCACTACAAATACATATGTTTAAAAGAACTAAAAATATAAAATTGGATTAAAAACATGCCTAAGGAAATCCCCCTCCTTGAATAAACCCCAAATGGTAATAGGTGAAATTCGATAACACGTGGTCGTCACAGGTGTTTTATTCCTCCGAGGCCCCAACAATTATGCATTCACCGTACAAAAAAGAGCAAGTGATTATGTGGCTGGAGGTATATTAGACAGTCATTGGATAGCAATTTTACTGCAGGCCAGTGGAGTAGAGACCAAAAACATTAGACATTCACCGGACAGAAAAGGCCTTTTATGCTGCTGTATTTTCATAAGACAGGGACCATTCTTTGTTCCTAGTGGTGGTGGATATGTTTGGGCGGGCATTAGGAAATTCAATTAAAGTGGTCGTCACAGGTGTAGAATTCCTCCGAGATCTATGCCTCATTCATTTTTAGAAATGTGAGGAAGTCCACACTGCCTCGAGTGCGCCTTATTGGTCACGATCCCCCCTGCTGCGCTGAACGTCATTTCGGACAGGACACTCGACGAGGGGCAAACGAAGAGTTCGCTGGCAAATTGTGCCAGCTCTGGCCACAGGTCAAGCCTGCACACCCAGAAGTCCAGGGGTTAATCGCTTCTCAGAGCGTCCACATCGGCCATTAACCCGATGTAGTCGGTCACCTGTCGGTCTAGGTGTTCCATGAGGCTGGATCCGGAGGGCGGCTGTCGATGGGTTGGCTGCAGGAATGATCTCGGTAGGATTGGTACCCGCACCTGTTTCTCTGTGGGTGGAAATTCCTCTGCCAGTGCCCACAACAGCAGAATGCAGAATCTCTTGCAGCAAGGCCTGGAAATGGTGCATTCTGACAGCCCTCTATGATGCAGGTAAAATGTCTGCCAATCTGTGTTCGTACCGGGGGTCTAAATACGTTGCCGAGGGTCCCTCTTCAAACAGTGGAGCATGAAGGCCCCTATTTGCACTAAAATGGAAGCAGTGGAGCGCCCTGGCTCCTGCTCATCGCCCTGGAGAATGTCGTCCTCGGTCTCCTCCCTCCAGCCAAGGACAATACCAGGGATCCCCGAAAAGTTTAAAGCCTGTTCTTCTTGCTCCTCCTGCCCCCAGCCACCATCCTCCTCGGACTCCTCTTTAGACTCCTGCTGACTAGTATCAGATGGAGTAGCCCCCCCCTGGAAATTCATTCAGCATTGCAACTTTCTCATCTTCCAGCTCGTGCTCCTCGATGGCTTGATCAATGACACGACGAAATGCACGCTCCAGAAGGCGTAAGGTACGATATCACTAATGGTGCCCTGACTGCGACTGACCAGTTTGGTGATCTCATCAAAAGGCCGCAGAAGTCTGCATGCGTCGCGCATGAGCAGCCACTGGTGCGGTGAAAAGAAACCAAGCTCCCAGAACCTGTCCTGCTGCAGAGTTCGTACAGGTAGTCATTAACGCACGTTGCTGCTAGAGCAGCCTATCAAGCATATACAAGTTGGAGTTCCAACGCTTCGGGCTGTCACAAATCAGACTTTCGACGGGCAGGTGGTGTCACCGCTGAACGTCAGCAAGGCGAGTCATGGCCATGTAAGATCTTCTAAAATGGCCAGAGAATTTCCTGGCCTTCCGCAAGATGTCCTGGACCCCGGGGTATTTGGCAATGAATCGTTGCACGACTAAGTTCAGGATTTGTGCCATGCACTGTGTCATTTTGCACTGTTTCAGCACGCTCAGCAGATTGGCACCATTGTCACACACCACTTTACCAACTGTCAAATTGAACGGGGTTAGCCACTGATCGGCCTGTGACCGCAGAGCTGAATGCAGTGCAGGAGCGGTGTGGCTCTTGGCTTCCAGGCACAACAGCCGCAGCAGAGCATGGCAATGTCTCACCTGGCACGTCGAATAGGTTCTGGGGAGCTTGGGGGGTGCAGCAGAAGAGGCGGTAGCAGTGGAAAAGGAGGAGACGATATATGGAGTAGGAGGAGGAGAAGAAGAAGAGGCAGCCCTGCATGCAATCCGTGATGGTAACACCAAATCCACATGGGTGCCACGGATTGTATGATGCTTGACAGCGGTCAGAAGGTTCACCCAGTGGGCAGTAAAAGTTATGTACCTTCCCTGCCCGTGTTTGCTAGACCACATGTCTGTGGTTAGATGTATCTTGGCACCGACACTGTGTGCCAGAGATATATTTACTTGCATCTGAACAGGGCCATATAGCTCTGGGATGCCCTTCTGGGAGAAATATTTCCTTTCAGGGACCTTCCATTGCGTTGTGCCAATGGCCACAAATTTTCTAAAGGCCTCCGAGTTCACCAGTTTATATGGTAGTAGTTGGCGGGCTAGCAGTTCTGACAAGCCAGCGGTCAGCCATTGGGCAAGAGGGTTATCAGGTGTCATCAGCTTTTTACTTTCGAACATTTGGGCCATGGAAGCCTGCATTTTGCCAGATGAACACGACGACGGCACAGTGGAAGGGGGAGTGGAGGACAAATGGTAGGAGAGAGAAGAGTCAGGACGTGGAGCGCCGGGAGTGTGGCTTTGTGGGTTGTGACGGTGTTACTCCTACTGGGCTCAGTGATGGGAGGCCAGGTGCCTTCTTAAGGCGGTTGTCCCTACGTGAGTGTTAGGCTTACCGCTACTTATGCGTTAACAGCACAGGCTGCAGATGGCAACACTATTGTCAGCAGCTGACACGTTAAAAAAAGCCCACACTGCGGAGCCATGTACCGGCGTCCTGGGAGTGCAAGATGTGACCGTGCATGGTGGATGGCTTGCTCCAGATACATTTGCTTTTTGCCTCCTGTGCACTGCGAGTTCTGCCTGCTTTTCCTCCTTCTACCCCCTATCTGCTGCTCTGTCTCTCTGTCTGAACTCCCCTCCTCTTCCTCTCTTATGGGCACCCACGTGACATCCATCGACACATCATCGTCGTCACCTTCACCACCACTGACATTAGAGATCTCGGAGTAGGCAGAAACAGCGGGGACCACCCTCCTTGGTCTGATCTGGGTACTGTCTTCAGACCGCTGGGTGGCGACCATTGCTACCTCCTCTTCCTGATCGAATGCCAAGAATGGCTGTGCATCGTTAAGGTCTGCAATGGATGGGAAAATAATTCCTCTGACTCGAGTGGAGGGGCTATGGTGGTGGTAGTGGCGTCTTTGGGGGTGCACACAGCAGAGAGTGAGCAGGGTGTAGATACAGAGGATGAGGAGGGTGCAGAAGCGGAAGGTTAAGTGAGCCACTCAACCAACTCTGGTGTGTCCTTTGATGTACTTGCACGCACATTCTCCAACTTCCCACTTAGGCTCCGGCCTGGTGCACCTGCCCGACCCCTACCACGGGCCAGCCTCTTCCTCTGCCTGTCATTTTCAAAATGACCCTGTGACAAAGTCCCTATAGAAGAGCAGTATTTGTGAAAGCAGGTATATCGCAGGCCTCAATCAATATTTGGTGGAAGCCGGTATTTCAAACCCCTTAATCAATATATGGTGGAAGCCGGTATTTCAAACCCCTTAATCAATATTTGGTGGAAGTTGTTGTATCGCAGTCCTCAATCTATATTTGATGGAAGCCGATATATCAATCCCCTCTATCAGTATTTTGTGGAAACAGGTATATAGAACCCATTAATGAGTATTTGCTGGAAGCTGGTATATCAAACCCCTTAAAGGGTTTCTATCACTTCGTATGACATAATTAGCTCTCAGACACTAGCGATCCGCTAGTGTCTGCTCTGGCCAACCATCCTAATATAACAGCTTTTGGGGCAGCCGTTTTGCTAAAAAAATAACTTTTATAAATATGCTAATGAGCCTCTAGGTGCTATGTGGGCGTCATTAGCACCTAGAGGCTCCGTCTACCTTCATACACAGCCACCGCCCAGCGCGTCCCTCCAGCCCGCCCATCTCCTGCTGAATGCGATCCTCCGTGTGACGCAGCGGACGAATTCTCGCGCATGCGCCGTGCGCGGCTGTATTCGGCGCATGCGCAGTGAATGTCTGACCGCTTCCCTGCTCAGACATCTCCACTGCGCCTGCGCCGATGACGTCATAGTGCTCCAAGGAACAGGCGCAGTGGAGATATCTGAGCAGGGAAGCGGTTAGACATTCACTGCGCATGCACCGAATACAGCCGCGCACGGCGCATGCGCGAGAATTTGTCCGCTGCGTCACATGGAGGATCGCATTCAGCAGGAGATGGCGGGCTGGAGGGACGCGCTGGGCAGTGGCTGTGTATGAAGGTAGACGGAGCCTCTAGGTGCTAATGACGCCCACATAGCACCTAGAGGCTCATTAGCATATTTATAAAAGTTATTTTTTTAGCAAAACGGCTGCCCCAAAAGCTGTTATATTAGGATGGTTGGCCAGAGCAGACACTAGCGGATCGCTAGTGTCTGAGAGCTAATTATGTCATACGAAGTGATAGAAACCCTTTAATCAATACTTGGTGGAAGCAGTCCTCAATCAATATTTTGTGGAAGGTGGTGTATCACACCCCTCAATCAGTATTTTGTGGAAGCAGGTATATCAAACCCCTTAATCAGTAATTTGTGGAAGCAGGTATATTGCACCCTTTAATCAGTTTTTTTTTGGAGCAACAGGTATATCACACCAGTTGCAATTAGTTATTCCAATAGCGTTTGTCCCTCTATCTAGCTGCGGTATCTCTGCAGAAGCGCACAAATCTTCTGCACAACACAAATGTACTATAATATACTTTCTATGTTAGAAATTATATTATAGGCATATCACACCCCTCAATCAGTTTTTTATTTGGGGGGAAACAGGTATATCACACCAGTTGCAATTAGTTATTCAAATAACTTTTGTTCCTCTATTTAGCTGCGGTATCTCAGCAGAACCGCTCACAACTGCTGCACAATACAAATGCACTATGATATACTTTCTAAGTTAGAAAGTATATTATAAGTATATCACACCCCTCAGTATGTCACACCTATCGATAGCACACCTAAACCAGTCCTTAAAAGGACTTTTGTGGCCCTATTAGCTAGCGTTTGGTGTTCCTAACAGTCTGTCCCTGCTCCACACAGCAGCCAGCCTCTCCCTACACTGGCAAAAATCAGAATGTAAAATGGCTGCCAGATCGGGCTAATTTATAGGGTAGGGGGTGTGTCCATGTGCTGAAATGTCTCAATTGGCTGTCCTGTCCCACCTGATGATGTGTCATGGATCAAAGTTCGGCACAATGCAAAAGAATATGGCGCTGGCGGACATCGGCATATGTTTGCATGTTCAGCGAACCGCGAACGAGCAAAGTTCACTGTGAAATGACCGCTGGGCGAACCGCAAGGCCATCTCTATGCACCATATCCTTCACCTCCAGGTACATTTTAGGTGGGATTTGCCAGTAACGTTCCCTGATCGGTGCCGCATCGCCGGTAGGGATTTCGTGTTCAATGGCGGAAGCACACCCGAAGTCCACATCATGTTGCGAGAATGCCACTTGAAATTCCCTAGAGGGTCTCTTCCAGCAACTTCTGTTGTCCGGGAGTCAGAGTCTTGCAGTCCACCCCCACCCGGGCCATGATCACTCGACCATTCCACTCCGCTGTCAGGGTCTCCCTTTGATGAACCTCTACAGCATAGGTCCAGGCTGATCTCCTATCAGGCTGTAGCGTGAAACTCCGTCATCGAGAGACATCCCCTTCAGACACATAGACTTTGGCCAACAAGGTGTTTCCGGGAATGGTCAGCTCACAGTCTTCAACATTGAGGCATCGTACAGGCACACACCCGTCCTTCACAATGGCGAGGGCCCGGGCTACCAGTAGGCAAGTCTGCCTTTCCTCTTGATAAGTGGGCTCGATCAGGACCTCCATTCAGTCGTCGTCCAGCCCCCACCAGCAGCATCAATATTTGTTCTTGTCGAGGTGGGATCTTCACCGGGGTCCTCCGCAGCACCTTCACATCTCCAATGGGCCGACCGGACATGTTACTGTTTTGCAGACTACAGCTCCTCACCATCTGTTGTAAAACCTTCTGGGTCGGCTGGTGTGTGGTGGCCCGTTGCCAATACTTTGGCATAGAGTTGATGGTCTAGGTCCCTCAGTACATTCATACCTAGGGTCAAGTCCATTCCTTTCTGGGACGGATGGTCCACCAGCACGACCTCCTTCTTGCCGACGTCTTGGACTCGCATCCAGACTATCCCTCGGATGTCCATCTCTCTGTTATCGGCAGCCATCAGTCTGATGACGCTCCCGTCTTCGGGCTCCATCATATGCCGGAAGTGCCTTTCGAAGAACTCCAAGATGTCTGCTCTCCTGCTTCCTGTTTCTTGTTTTGCAGCTCAGCTCTTCCTCCTATGAATATGCAAAAGTTTTCAGTCTGTTAGCAGTGTGGGGAAACAGCGGCCTCTTGTGGTCAAAACTCAGAATAAAAATTTTACACAAACAGTGAACAATGAGAGCTGCTTCACAATCTCACACCTGCAGTCTTACACACAAGCTGACAGAGAACAACTGCAGCCTCATGTCCCTCCTTCCATATTCTTACTCCAGTTCCATATCTACTGTTTACCGTTTTACACAAGATTTTTTTTTTGTTATTATGGAGGCTTCTGAAAAATTACAGAGAAAATTCATATAGGGAAATAGAATATACAAGCCTTAGCTATTAGGGGTGCAGAATTTGCATTACTCAGGCCCTTGTGTCTGAGGGAGGCTATGAAAACAAGACTATTGTAAAGGACACATCATTAAAGTTATGCATTGGGGTTAGGTCTGGATAGGTCATCAGTATCTGATCGGTGGGGGTCTGACACCCGAGATCCCCACCGATGAGATGTTTGAGAAGGCACCAGCGCTCCACAGCGTTATACATTATATAGTGGTTATGCTTGGTATTGTAGCCCAGCCACATTTACTTGAGTGGGGCTGAGCTGATCGATGAACGTGTCATCACTGGCTTAGGAAATGCAGAGAGAATGCTGCAGTGCTCACAGGAGTGCCTCTGCCTTCTCAAAAGGCTGATCAGTCGGGTCCTGGGTGTCAGACCCCCACTGATCAGATATTTATGACCTATCCAGAGGATAGGTCATCAGTAAAAAAGTCTCGGAAAACCCCATTAAAGACAATCTGTCAGCTAGGCTGACACGTTTTTGTTTTCTTTCCCCATGAAATATTGAGGGACACACCCTCAGCTGTTAACACCCATTTGTTAATGTATTGATCCACTTCTATTAGGAATGACAGGGGCATGACAATAGAGTTGTAGGAAAAGATTCTCCTACATTTTTATGCTATGGGGAATACAATTGTTTATTAAAACGGACAGGTCCTCCTTAAAAATTACTTTAAAACAGGAAATGGTTTTAAGATGTTGGTCCACCTTTTCTGCATTATATACAAGTGATGTGAATTGCATGTACAGCAATCTTCCAATAATGTGCATTATCAATATCACTGCATTTATGAAACCCTGATATTCCATCAGCAGAATACATGCTGATGCTTACTGCAGACATCTTGCCGAGAAGCCATAGGATATTTCCCTAAAGCTTCCCTGTTACCTTATTACCACTTCATACCTCTGAAATCTGATCAGCTGGGTTTGAATAATTGAATTTTTTACTGTGAATTTTCTTTTTGTGTCAATAAAAATGAGGTTTATACAATTTCTTGGACCAGAAAGCTGTCTAGTGTATTATTTATGATATTGACTGTGGCGGTTTGTCAGCTCTGACTTCATATGTGGAATATTATAAATCAAGCCATGAGTATTCAGGCTGCTTGAACATAAAAACAAAAAGTACTAGGTCATGAATTATAAAGTGTTAGAAGTTGTTTTGTGCATGACATAATTGGGGGTTCAAATGTTCCTGCAGAATTCTTCACACAAGACCAGTGTACATTGTGCATTTAGTGGTCCACATGGCAGAGGCTTGTTGAAAACCTGGTTATCTATCAGATTACCGTACATATTTAGTAATTTCTATAAAAAAATGTTCATATTGATTTGCATTAAGAATTTAAAGGGAATGTGTCATTGGAAAATTACCTGCCATTTAAATCACTCTTATGTTTAACATATTTTTAAAGAATTTTTGATTATGTTATTTTTAATTTTCCATGTCACTTTTTATATTTGAACTAAAACAAAAAATACTGCAGTTTTTGCACTGGCCACTATGTCTAATAATAATTGGTGCCACTTCTTGGTTTGTACAGATCACTTTACTGCAGTTAACTCAATCTAATCCTGCCTGTAATTACACTGATCAAAAATATAAATGCAACATTTTCAGTTTTGCTCCCATTTTGCATGAGCTGAACTCAAAGATCTGAAACATTTTGTCCTGTTCCCCTTATTGTGAAGAATAATTCGACAGGTAGTTTACTCGCCCTTCAATCACCACACTGTTAAAGTTCCGGTAACTTGTTTAATGTGTATGATCAAAAGAAGGTAAAACTGTGAATACAGACAAAGCATAGTATCAGACCATACATGCAATGCAGGAGTGTGGATTAATACAATAACGCATACATCAAAGAACAGTGATGCATAAGAATACACTATGGAGCATCTGACATAAAATGCGTCTGCAGATGAGAGAACTATAGCATCATGGCAACTACACAGATCTAGGAGCATGTGACAGGAATCTACTAACATAGATTAGCTAATACCTAACTATAAAGCTCTAACATAATGCATGTATACAACAAAATATGCATCCTACACTGCAGATATAAGTAAATGATAAGGTTTGACATACCAACGATGCTTGGATGGCGTGGATGAAGGATAGATGCATGTGGATGCAACAGTACAGTGTGAATCTAGGAAATATGACTGCTGGAATAAAGAACAACCTGCTTCCTGATCACAGAGAGTCTACTTCCTGCAGTGTCACATGACCTCAGGACAGAACAGAAAAGAACAAAGCAGTCTTAAAGGTGTCCACTAGGGGGAGCAGAATTCAGCAATGTAGATTAACATAATCTGGCTGTGGACAGACAGCACACTCCCCGCCTGGTATCTGTTAGAGATACCACAATTTACCAGACCACCGAAAGTTACTCTGAAGGAGATAAGAGCAAGACAAGTTCTGTTACTGGTCTAATGAACAAAGCTGAACTTCCTTCTGTGTTTACTCTCACCTCTACCTTACGGACCCTACCATCATCGTGAGGGAAGGTCTTTGTCACTCGACCCATAGGCCACTTAATCTGCTTGGTTTGGTGGTTTTTCAGAAGCACGATGTCACCCTGCTGAACATTAGGCCTGTCTGCCTGCCACTTCTTTCGTTCCTGGAGAGTAGCCAAATACTGTTTGTACCATTTGTGCCAAAAGTCTTTAGCCAGGCTCTGGACCTGTCTCCACTGTCGTTTGTAGAGGTCTTTACTATCAAATGTTTCGGACAACACTGGATAAGGTGCAATCTTTTGAGTTATTAAGGTTGCTGGAGTAAGGATTTGTGGATCTTCAGGATCTGTTGAGACTGGTATCAACGGTCTTGAGTTTACAATAGCAGTCACTTCTGCCATCAAAGTAACTAGCACCTCATGAGTAAGCCTTGAAGGTTGTTGCAAAAACATGGAGTCTAGTATCCTCTTGGTGATTCCAATCATCCTTTCCCACACTCCTCCCATGTGGGAAGCGAAAGGGGGGTTAAAAATCCAAGATACTTCTTGCCTTGAAAGAAAACTCTCTACCTTTTCATCATTGAGGTTAGAGGAGATTTTGAGTTCATGGCAAGCACCTACGAAGTTCGTTCCTCTGTCTGATCTGATTGTTTTGACTGGGCCACGAATAGCAAAGAACCTTCTCAAGGCATTTATGAAACTTGAGGCATCCATGGATTCTACAATCTCTATGTGGATGGCACGGATGCTGAGACAGGTGAAAAGAACTGCCCACCTCTTGCTGTTGGCTTCACCTCCACGGGTACGTCTGGAGCAAACCAACCAAGGACCAAATACATCCAGGCCGATGTGAGTGAATGGAGGATCTGTGCTAAGTCTGTCAGGTGGTAAGTCTGCCATTTTCTGTGTTTCACAGGTCCTTCTGAGCTTCCGGCAAATAACACATTTGAAGATAAGACTGGAAACGTTCCGCTTAGCTCCCAAAATCCAATACCCCGCTGTACGAATAGCTCCTTCTGTAATGTGTCGCCCTTGGTGCTGTGACTGGATATGGTGGTGACGGGTTATGAGGGTGGCAATGTGGTGTCGACCTGGGATAATGACTGGGCTTTTCTCATCGTGCCCAAGATCTACATTGCGTAGACGTCCACCCACTCTTAGTAGCCCATCTACATCTATGAAGGGATCTAAAGCTCTAAGCGAACTGTCATTGGAGATACTCTTTTTCTCTTGAATACAGAGGATCTCTCTAGGAAATGTTTCTCCTTGCACATTTTGGAGGACGATTATTCTGGCTTTCTTGAGGAACTCAATAAGATGCGGTCCTGTACAGAGATGCCAACCATTACAGTTTTCAGGATGTTTTTCTGCCTTTACCTTGTAAAGTTGTGTAATGTGGATGAGACGTGCGACAGCTCGTGTCAAAGTATTCCAGCTAGAGAATCTGCAAAAACGTTCAGATCCAAGTCTCTTCTCTCTATATACAGTGCTTAATGTTGTCACCTCAGGACGGATGTCTGTATCAGTCGTTGGATCAACGAGGTCAAAGGCCTCAGTCTCAGTCTTTTCGGCTGGCGAATTTGAATGAAGTAGGAATGTTGGCCCTGTAAGCCACATTGAGTCTTGTAGATGTGCTGTTGATACTGATCTGGTGGCAAGATCTGCTGGGTTATCCTTTGTCGGCACGTAATGCCATTGCTTTGGGATTGAACATCTTCTTATCCTCTGAACACGATTACTGACGAATACATAAAATCTTCTTTCCTCGTTGTAAATGTAGCCCAGAACGATTTTACTATCAGTGAAATAGCTAACAGTGTCAATGTTCAAGTCAATTTCTCTGGTAATGAATTCCGCAATGTCCACAGCAAGGACCGCTGCGCTAAGCTCCAGCCGTGGGATCGTGAGTTCTGGCCGTGGAGTTAGTTTTGCCTTTCCTAAGACGAACCCAATGTGAGCTCCTCCTTGAGCATCAACAACCTTTAAGTAGGCTACTGCTGCTATTGCCTGGACAGAGGCATCTGAGAATACACAGAGCTCTTTATACTGAGCATTAGAGCAGGAAATTGATACATAAGGTCTGGATACCTCAACGTGTCTCAACTTCTGTAGGGATTCTCTCCAATCTTCCCACTGCTGTTTCTTCTCTTCAGGTAGGGGTGCATCCCAATCTTGACTATCTGCAGTGAGATTACGAAGAAGACCTTTTCCTCTAATGGTGACTGGTGCAGCTATACCTAGAGGATCATATACACTGTTCACGGTAGAGAGGACTCCCCGACGAGTGAAAGGTCTTTTCTCTTGTGATACTTGGAATGTCAAAACATCTTTTTTGAGGTCCCAGCTAATGCCAAGGCTTCTCTGAATGGGTAATGCATCAGCACTAAAATCAAGATCCCTTAAGTCACTTGCCCGATCTTCTGAAGGGAAGGCCATCATGACTTCTCTGCTGTTTGATGCTAGCTTATGTAGGTGAAGGTTGGAACATGCCAGCATCTCTCTTGTTCTCTTCAATAGGTTGATGGCTTGTGTTGCAGTTGGCACAGATTTTAGTCCGTCATCAACATAAAAGTCTCTTTCTACAAATTCTCTTGCATCTGCACCAAACTGTCTTTCTCTTTCGTATGCTGCGAGTTTGAGGCCAAAAATGGCTACTGCTGGTGAGGGGCTGTTGCCAAAAATATGCACTTTCATCCGCCATTCGATGATGTCTTCTGCTGGGTTATTATCCTTATGCCAGAAGAATCTTAAAAAGTTCCTATCTTCAGGTCTAACCAGGAAACAATGAAACATTTGGCCAATGTCGGCCACAAAGGCAATAGCATCCTTTCGAAAGCGAAGTAATACTCCTAAGAGATTGTTGTTGAGGTCTGGACCCTTCAAAAGGATGTCGTTCAGGGATATCCCACCACACTGGGCACTTGAATCGAAGACTACTCTGATTTGCAAGGGTTTCTTCGGGTGGTACACCCCGAACAGAGGTAGATACCAGCATTCTTCTTCTATGTCAAGGGGTGGCGCTACTTCACAATGGCCATTCTGTATTACTTTCTCCATGAAAGCAAAGAAATGTCTTTTCATGTCGGGCTTCTGTTTAAAGGATTTTTGAAGAGACCTGAATCGGTGCAAAACCTGTGTCTTGTTATTTGGAAGGCGTTGTCTATGTGTTTTAAAAGGTAGCGGAGCAACCCAGCTGTTGTCTTCGTCCCTGTAGAAGCCTCTCTTCATTATCTCCAGGAAAGCAAGCTCACTGCGAGAAGGAGCCATTTTATCATCTTCTTTGGTAATTTCAAAGGCTTTGTGGCCAAGACAGTTTTCCATACAAGAGGAATTCGAGATGGATGAGGCCTGCAGGGTCAAGGGAATGCCGGTATTGAAGCTTTCCTTCACAGCAAAGAAGTTTGGGCAAGGTGTGAACAGCGATCCCCGGCTATTATCTAAGATGTTGGTATAGAGGCTATGCACGGTGTCTGGTCTGTGGACACCACCTAGACATACATTGCCCACTATTACCCACCCTAGGTCTAATCTTTGGGCGTAAGGAGAGTCGTTTGGCCCATTAATCTGGTCCCTGACCTTGTGGATCCTAATAATATCTCTGCCTAGCAACAGGAGAATGGAGGCATTAGGATCAAGCTCAGGTATCTGAGTGGCTATTTGCCTCAGATGTGTATGATGAAGTGCAACCTCTGGGGTAGGGATCTCTGATCGAACATTTGGGATTTCATCACATTCTATCAGCGTGGGTAGTGGAACGGACACTTGTCTGTCAAGGGATTCCAACTGGAAGCCATGTACCATTCTCCCAGTAGTGTTGATCACTCCCGCACATGTCTTGAGAGAATAGGGCAATTGATGACCTTTTGACCCAAAAAGCTCAAACAACTCTGGTCTTGCCAAAGATCTATTGCTCTGGTCATCTAAGATTGCATAAACTTTGGTAGCTCTTTCCCTATGCCCTGTAGGGTACACATTGACCAAGCAGATTTTTGAACAAGACCTGCCCTGAAGATTTTCTCTACAAACTTCAGTACACATAGCTGACACATCTGCTGATAAGCTACTTTCCTGTCCCTCCCCGCCATGCTCTACCCCTGTTTCAGCTTTCACAGTCCATGGTGCGGGACCAGGATGCATAGCGGACACATGCTTATTGCTATTGCATTCTATACAACAGATAGTCTTATCACAGTCCTTTGCAAGATGTGAAGTAGATGCACAACAATGATAACAAACATTATTTTGCTTCAGGAAGGCCTTTCTTTCAGTTAAAGGTTTTACCCTGAAGCTACGACATTCATACAAAGGATGAGGCTTGCGATGAATGGGGCAACCTTGGGTAAGATCTGCAGTCTTGGGACGGGCAGGCTCTTTCTGTGATGGTGTACCTGTATAAGTCTCAGTCTTGTGCACTGAGACAGAGGTTCTATGAGTAGTATTCTTGTGATGGTGTTTCTCTAGTCTCCAACCATCAGAGCTTTGAGGGGACAGGATGAACCCTGGATCATTACGCATCTTTGCTTGTTGTGTGACAAAACTCACAAAGAAAGAGAATGGTGGGAAAGACACCCGGTGCAGTTCTTTATATCTGGAGCCCTGAGTCATCCACCTCTCTTGTAGGGAAATTGGCAATTTTTGAACAATGTTGCTTATACCCCTAGCTGTATCAAGAATGGCTAGACCTGGAAAGTCACCTCCTTCCTTTGCAGCTTGCAGTTCCATTAACAGGTCTCCTAACTCTCTAAGCCTGGGATGGTCTTTGCTGGAGATTTTCCCAAAGCTGTCTACTCTATTCCACAGGCAGTCCTCTATAATCTCAGGAGCCCCATAGCACTCATCAAGTCTCTGCCATGCCATCTGCAAACCCTTTCTGGAGTCATTCACATGTACA
Organism: Bufo bufo; assembly: GCF_905171765.1. NCBI lineage: Eukaryota > Metazoa > Chordata > Amphibia > Anura > Bufonidae > Bufo > Bufo bufo. Next base: position 410,118,495 of record NC_053393.1, on the reverse strand, counting down.
GCTTGTATGCGTTTCACTTGCTTGCATGACTCAATGCCTAACCATCTCACCAGAAGATCTATTTCTTCTTTGTAAGAGAAATTAAGATCTGTTATAGCATTTCTGAATGAAGCCCGCCAAGCCCTATAGTTTTCTGGCAGATCATCAAACTGCACAAGTCCCTTTGAAATAATTTCTCGTCTTGCCATATATCTTACCAGATCCGACGTGACTTGGTTGTGAGCTGGAGAGTCTGGGTAGCGATTAACTGGTGGTATCATTCTTGCATCTGATGAGCAAGTATAAATTCCTTTTTCCACTGGAGGCATAGGATAGCTGTAGCAGTCAGGTGGATCTATGCAGTGGTGTGGAGTGTCAAGTCGCTTGCTGTCCATCGCAGGGTCTTCCCTGAAGATCTGACCGCTGGAGTTTCTCATTGGAGGGGCATAAAATGATAGGTCTGCAGTGAAGGGAGGGTCTTGACAAGAGGCGTTCTGCTGCTGTGAACTTGACTGAAGTGGAAAGCGTGTGCTGCTGTGTGGGTACTTGTTTCCATCTTCTGAGATTGGATCAGGTTGATGGAGTATCTGTGAATGTTCTCTCACATATTCTTCAGTACGCTGTATAGCAGTTTCTTGCTTTAAGTCAAGCTGGATGTCTTGTTTGTCGCTTGTGTCATCATCCGTTTCTAATGCAGCCTCTAATACTTGTGCTTTTGCAGTTGCTGCAGCTGCTGACTTTTTCAAACTGAGTACTTCTAGTGAAGCTTCTATACGTGCCTTTTCTTGCTTTATCTTTGCTTCTTCTTCTGCAAATACTATTTGTGCTTTCATGGCCTCTGCTTCGGCTCTGGCTAGCGCTGCTGCTTCAGAAGCACGAGATCGATGTGAGAGTCTGGATGAGCGTGACACTCTGGATCTGGTCTTCTGTGAAACTTCAGACATCTTTGTGTTGCTCGGTGTGGGTCTGTGTGAGACAGTAACTTCAGTCCCTCTGAAGTAGAAGCTGTGGCTGCACTGCGATGCTGTGTAGTGCTGCTGTACACGGATTAAGCGCTGATCATGCTTGCATTGCTCTATCGCATTCAAGGGCCGTCTCCGTTAAAGCCGTTGTTTTACTGTCCTGTTCCCCTTATTGTGAAGAATAATTCGACAGGTAGTTTACTCGCCCTTCAATCACCACACTGTTAAAGTTCCGGTAACTTGTTTAATGTGTATGATCAAAAGAAGGTAAAACTGTGAATACAGACAAAGCATAGTATCAGACCATACATGCAATGCAGGAGTGTGGATTAATACAATAACGCATACATCAAAGAACAGTGATGCATAAGAATACACTATGGAGCATCTGACATAAAATGCGTCTGCAGATGAGAGAACTATAGCATCATGGCAACTACACAGATCTAGGAGCATGTGACAGGAATCTACTAACATAGATTAGCTAATACCTAACTATAAAGCTCTAACATAATGCATGTATACAACAAAATATGCATCCTACACTGCAGATATAAGTAAATGATAAGGTTTGACATACCAACGATGCTTGGATGGCGTGGATGAAGGATAGATGCATGTGGATGCAACAGTACAGTGTGAATCTAGGAAATATGACTGCTGGAATAAAGAACAACCTGCTTCCTGATCACAGAGAGTCTACTTCCTGCAGTGTCACATGACCTCAGGACAGAACAGAAAAGAACAAAGCAGTCTTAAAGGTGTCCACTAGGGGGAGCAGAATTCAGCAATGTAGATTAACATAATCTGGCTGTGGACAGACAGCACACATTTTCTACACAAAAGACCCACTACTCTCAAATATTAAGCTTCCCTGAGACGGTTTCTGACAGTTTGTGCAGAAATTCTTTGGTTATGCAAACTGATTGTTGCTGCAGCTGTCCGGGTGGCTGGTCTCAGACGATCATGGAGGTGAACATGCTGGATGTGGAGGTTCTGGGCTGGTGTGGTTACACATGGTCTGTGGTTGTGAGGCCGGTTGGATGTACTGCCAAATTCTCTGAAACGCCTTTGGAGACGGCTTATTGTAGAGAAATTAACATTCATTGCACGTGCAACAGCTCTGGTAGACATTCCTGCAGTCAGCATGCCAATTGCACGCTCCCTCAAACGTTGCGACATCTGTGGCATTGTGCTGTGTGATCAAACTGCATATTTCAGAGTGGCCTTTTATTTTGGGCAGTCTAAAGCACACCTGTGCAATATTCATGCTGTCTAATCAGCACCTTGATATGCCACACCTGTGAGGTAGGATGAATGATCTTGGCAAAGGAGAAGTGCTCACTAACACAGATTTAGACAGATTTGTGAACAATATTTGAGAGTAATGGGTCTTTTGTGTATGTAGAAAATGTTTCAGATCTTTGAGTTCAGCTCTTGCAAAATAGGAGCAAAACCAAAAGTGTTGCGTTTATATTTTTGTTCAGTGTATATCATATCTGTGTATAGATAAGACAAGATCCACCATTCACAATAGGTGAATAGGTGTCATTCTTGTACAATGACATCTGCACAGGTCACACAGCATGCCTAGAAAACTCTCCCATAGAAGTCAATGCGGTCTCCTCCTGTCCATTGTGTCTATGGACCATGGAGCTGCTGTAAAGCAATTTTTTAATGCTTTCTAAATGCTGTTAAGAACAGCTAAGGCAAGATAGTCGCCCCCATAATCATGTTCAGAAAATAGAATTAAAAAATCTGCAATCAGAAAATAAAAACAGATTAGAAAAAAGGGATATTTGTTACTATCTGGTTTTAATTGGCAGATAACATTTTTGGTGACATATTTCCTTTAACATTTTTATTTTTGCACAATTGGTACATAATGGGCAAGCAGACAGCAACAGTGGTATCATTGGACTGGTGATAAATAACCAATTCCCACTTTAACAGATTTAATCATTGGCGTCAGCTGGAGGTGTATGACTATTCTCATGGATCCATCAATCATTTTCACAATTTTGTCTCCTTTGCTGTGACTCAGGGTTTGTGCCGGAGAAAGGGCACAGTCCAGGTATAACTGAATCTGGTTGCTCAGACGGTGCGTTTCCCTGGGCTGCCATCAGGAATTTCAAGGAGCCATACAGGAAAAAAATTTGGAGCCCCCTTGACCCCTCCCTGACCCCACCCCATTTTCCTCTCCACCCCTGACTCCACCCCATCTCCACCTCTGTCCTGTCCCTGCATCCTCTCCTCACCACACATTAATGGTTTACAACTAGTGTTGAGCGAACAGTTCGAGCATAGTTCGGGTCCGTACCGAATTTTGGGGTGTTCGTGACACGGACCCGAACCCGAACTTTTTCGTAAAAGTTCGGGTTCGGGTTCGTCGTTCGGCATGTATTTTGGCGCATTTTGAAAGGCTGCAAAGCAGCCAATCAACATGCATCATACTACTTGCCCTAAGATGCCATCGCAGCCATGCCTACTATTGGCAAGGCTGTGATTGGCCAAGTGCAGCATGTGACTCAGCCTCTTTATAAGCTTGTGCGCACGTCGGGACGTGCTCACTCCCGATGTGAATAGAACAGGGATAGACGCAGCTGATGCTAGGGCGAGAATAGGCAGGGATAATTGAATAACTGGAAGCAAATTTCTCTCCTCCACCTGTGATTCATCTGAACAACTGCAGCTGAGCTGCTTTTTTGATAGGGATTGGCTATTTTTAGAGTGGCCAGAGTGATTTTTCCATCCACATGTACCTGGGCTGACCGCCGGCCGCCATTTTGCGACTTGTAGTGCTGCAGCAGAAGCTGCCACAGTGTGCATTCCAAAGCTCCAAACAAGTCAGACATCTACACCTGGGATTCAGACCAATAGCGATTTAGCAGCACAGTCCAAGGCTATTTTTTTTAAAGGTTGTGCAGACCATTTTGTGGCACATGTTACTGGGCTGATAGGCGGCGGCCATCTTGGGACTAGTGCTGCAGCACAATCTCTCCCAACGTCCATTAATCACTTGTAATAGTGGTCTGTGCCATAGAAATCCTACATCAGGGACTTGGGTGTGCTTGTGTCACCCCTACTAATACCAGTCCACCTGTAATCCATACAGTGAAAAGCCATAAAGTATTCCAGTGAGGGAATTTTTTTTTTATTTAAAAAAGGCCAAGTTAGTTTATCTGGCGTTCAATATACTAGATACAGTTAGGCCTGCGTTTCATACATCTGGAATTAGCAAACTAATGTGCTGGGGTTGGGAAAACATATATGTACCCATACTAGAATCTGTCAAAGAAAGCGGTACTCACATATAACAGTCATTCCATCTGTAATCCATACAGTCAAAAGACTGAAAGTATTCCAGTGAGGGAATTTTTTTTATTTAAAAAAGGCCAAGTTAGTTTATCTGGCGTTCAATATACTAGATACAGTTAGGCCTGCGTTTCATACATCTGGAATTAGCAAACTAATGTGCTGGGGTTGGGAAAACATATATGTACCCATACTAGAATCTGTCAAAGAAAGCGGTACTCACATATAACAGTCATTCCATCTGTAATCCATACAGTCAAAAGACTGAAAGTATTCCAGTGAGGGGATTTTTTTTATTTAAAAAAGGCCAAGTTAGTTTATCTGGCGTTCAATATACTAGATACAGTTAGGCCTGCGTTTCATACATCTGGAATTAGCAAACTAATGTGCTGGGGTTGGGAAAACATATATGTACCCATACTAGAATCTGTCAAAGAAAGCGGTACTCACATATAACAGTCATTCCATCTGTAATCCATACAGTCAAAAGACTGAAAGTATTCCAGTGAGGGGATTTTGCTTATAAAAAATAATATATTTCATTGTGGTGCGAGTTGAATTGCAACAATGAAGAAAAATACTATTAAGGGACGAGGACGCGGTCGTGGTGGTGTCCGTGGAGCCTCTGTTGCTGGTAGAGGACGTGGCCGTTCGGCCCCAGGCGCACACAGTAGGGAACGAACTCCCTCAACTAGCCGGCAGAATGTACCGCAATATCTCGTGGGGCCCAATGCCGCTCTTAGGATGGTAAGGCCTGAGCAGGTACAGGCATTAATCGATTGGGTGGCCGACAGTGCTTCCAGCACGTTCACCACATGGTCTTCCACCCAGTCTTCTGCGGAAAGCGCACAGGTGGCACCTGAAAACCAAGCCCATCAGTCTGTCACATCACCCCCAAGCATATCAGGGAAACGGTCTGAGCCACAAGTTATGCAGCAGTCTCTTCTTCTGTTTGAAGACTCTGCTTCCAGGGTTTCCCAGGGGCGTCCACCTAGCCCTTCCCCAGTGGAGGAAGACATACCATGCACTGACGCACAACCACTTATGTCTCCAGATGAAGAGGACATGGGAATACCACCACAGCAGAGTCACCGACTCTCTGATGATGACGAAACACAGGTGCCCACTGCCGCGTCTTTTTGCAGTGTGCAGACTGAACAGGAGGAGGTCAGGGAGGGAGACTGGGTGGAAGACGATGCAGAGGACGATGAGGTCTTAGACCCCACATGGACTGAAGGTCGTGGCGATGACTTTCACAGTTCAGAGGAAGAGGTAGTGGTGAGACCGAGACAACAGCGAAGCCAAAGAGGGAGCAGGGGGCCAAAGCAGACGAGCCGCCGCCCCCAGAGTTCGCCTGCTACTGGACATCGCCAACAGGGACCCAGCCCCACAAAGGCAGCTTCAAAGAGTTCCCTGGCATGGCACTTCTTTAAACAATGTCCTACCGACAAGACCCGAGTGACTTGCACGCTCTGCCATCAGAGCCTGAGGCGAGGCATTAACGTTCTGAACCTCAGCACAACCTGCATGACCAGGCATCTACATGCAAAGCATGAACTGCAGTGGGGTACACACCTTAAAAACCAGGCACTCGCTGAGGCTCCCCCTGCTCCCTCTACCGCTGCTGCCTCGGCTTCCGCCTCGAGAGGAATGTTGCCACCTGCCGAGCAGCAAACAGAGGATGTGCCACCGACACCACCACCACCGCCACCGTCAACTAGCGTCTCCACTATATCACACAGCAGCGTTCAGCTCTCAATATCTCAAACCTTAGAGAGGAAGCGCAAATTCCCCCCGAGTCACCCTCGAGCCCTTGGCCTGAACGCCAGCATTTCTAAACTGCTGGCCTTTGAAATGCTGTCATTCCGGCTGGTGGACACAGACAGCTTCAAACAGCTGATGGCCATGGCTGTCCCGCAGTATGTGGTTCCCAGCCGCCACTACTTCTCCAAGACAGCCGTGCCTTCCCTGCACATGCAAGTGTCCGATAAAATCAAGTGTGCACTGCGCAACGCCATTTGTGGCAAGGTCCACCTAACCACAGATACGTGGACCAGTAAGCACGGCCAGGGACGCTATATCTCACTAACTGCACACTGGATGAATGTAGTGGCGGCTGGGCCCCCGGCGGACAGTTCCTTGGCGCACGTCCTTCCGCCCCCTAGGATCGCAGGGCATCATTCTCTGCCTCCTGTAGCCTCCTCCTCCTACTCGGCTTCCTCCTCCACTGCTTCCACCAGCTCATCCGGTCAGCCACACACCTTCACCACCAACTTCAGCACAGCCCGGGGTAAACGTCAGCAGGCCATTCTGAAACTCATATGTTTGGGGGACAGGCCCCACAGCGCAAAGGAGTTGTGGCGGGGTATTGAACAACAGACCGACGAGTGGTTTCTGCCGGTGGGCCTCAAGCCAGGCCTGGTGGTATGCGATAATGGGCGAAATCTCGTGGCAGCTCTGGGACTAGCCGGTTTGACGCACATCCCTTGCCTGGCGCATGTGCTGAACTTGGTGGTGCAGAGGTTCATTCACCACTACCCCAACATGTCAGAGCTGCTGCATAAAGTGCGGGCCGTCTGTGCGCGCTTCCGCCGTTCACATCCTGCCGCTGCTCGCCTGTCTGCGCTACAGCGGAACTTCGGCCTTCCCGCTCACCGCCTCATATGCGACGTGCCCACCCGGTGGAACTCCACCTTGCACATGCTGGAGAGACTGTGCGAGCAGCAGCAGGCCATAGTGGAGTTTCAGCTGCAGCACGCTCGCGTCAGTCGTACTGCCGAACAGCACCACTTCACCACCAATGATTGGGCCTCCATGCGAGACCTGTGTGCCCTGCTGCGCTGTTTCGAGTACTCCACCAACATGGCCAGTGGCGATGACACTGTTATCAGCGTTACAATACCACTTCTATGTCTCCTTGAGAAAACACTTAGGGCAATGATGTTAGAGGAGGTGGCCCAGGTGGAGGAGGAGGAGGAGGAGGATGAGGGCTCGTTTCTAACACTTTCGGGCCAGTCTGTTCGAAGTGGCTCAGGGGAGGTTTGTTTAAGCAGCAGAGGACAGGTTCACAAGTCGCCAGCCAAGGCACTGTACTGGAGGACGAGGAGGATGAGGAGGAGGAGGTGGAGGGGGACGAGGATGACGCAAGTTCACAGCGGGGTGGCAGCCCAGGCCCATCACTGGTGCGTGGCTGGGGGGATACGGTGGACGATGACGATACGCCTCCCACAGAGGACAGCTTGTCCTTACCCATGGGTAGCCTGGCCCACATGAGCGAATATATGCTCCAATGCCTGCGCAACGACAGCAGAGTTGCCCACGTTTTAACGTGTGCAGACTACTGGGTGGCCACCCTGCTGGATCCCCGGTATAAAGACAATGTGCCCACTTTAATTCCTGAACTGGAGCGCGACCGTAAGATGCGCGAGTACAAGCGCACGCTGATAGAGGCGCTCTTGAGAGCATTCCCACATGTCACAGGGGAACAGGTGGAAGGTGAAGGCAGAGGAGTGGCAAGAGGTCGCCAACGCAGCTGTGTCACGGCCAGCTCATCTGAGGGCAGGGTTAGCATGGCAGAAATGTGGAAAAGTTTTGTCTCCACGCCACAGCTATCTGCACCGACACCTGATACGGAACGTGTTAGCAGGAGGCAGCATTTCACTAACATGGTTGAACAGTATGTCTGCACACCCCTCCACATCCTGACGGATGGTTCGGCCCCATTCAACTACTGGGTTTCGAAATTGTCCACGTGGCCAGAGTTAGCATGTTATGCCTTGGAGGTGCTTTCCTGCCCGGCGGCCAGCGTTTTATCTGAACGCGTATTCAGCACGGCAGGGGGCGTCATTACTGACAAGCGCAGCCGCCTGTCCACAGCCAACGTGGACAAGCTGACCTTCATAAAGATGAACCAGGCATGGATCCCACAGGACCTGTCCCTCCCTTGTGCAGAGTAGTCCTTATTAACTGCCTAAAACATGTCTTGTTGTGCTACGGGCCACTTCTTTATTTGATACAAATTTTATGAAACCCAAAGTTGAATGAAACTCTTCTCTGTCTGGGCGCCGGGGCCTAACCAGATGAAAGTGGCCGGTTAAACTAACGGGTGACATGAAGCCATAACCTCTGCCATGCTACCTCTGTCTTCTGTCTGGGTGCTGAGGCCTAAGTCAAATAAAGCGGTCTTCTGCTGTGCTGGGGGATATGAAGCTAATCTCTGACCTCTCTCCTCTGTCTGGGTCCAAAGGCCTAAATCACTGAAAGAGGCCTTCTCCTGTGGTGTGTGATATGATGCCAGAATATGTGCTGTGGGGCCTCTCTCCTCTTCCTGGGTGCAGGGGTCAAATAAACTAAATTGTGGCCTACTCCTGTGGTGGTTGATATGATGCCTGATTCTCTGATGTGGAACCTCTCTCCTCTGTTTGGGTGAAGGGGTCAAAGTAACTAAATGGTGGCTTCTCCTGTGGTGGCTGATATGATGCCAGAATATGTGCTGTGGTGCCTCTCTCCTCTTCCTGGGTGCAGGGGTCAAAGTAACTAAATGGTGGCTTCTCCTGTGGTGGCTGATATGATGCCAGAATATGTGCTGTGGGGCCTCTCTCCTCTTCCTGGGTGCAGGGGTCAAAGTAACTCAATGGTGGCTTCTCCTGTGGTGGCTGATATGATGCCAGAATATGTGCTGTGGTGCCTCTCTCCTCTGTCTGGGTCCAAAGGCCTAAATCACTGAAAGAGGCCTTCTCCTGTGGTGTGTGATATGATGCCTGAATATGTGCTGTGGTGCCTCTCTACTCTTCCTGGGTGCGGGGGTCAAAGTAACTCAATGGTGGCTTCTCCTGTGGTGGCTGATATGATGCCAGAATATGTGCTGTGGTCCCTCTCTCCTCTTCCTGGGTGCGGGGGTCAAAGTAACTCAATGGTGGCTTCTCCTGTGGTGGCTGATATGATGCCAGAATATGTGCTGTGGGGCCTCTCTCCTCTTCCTGGGTGCAGGGGTCAAAGTAACTCAATGGTGGCTTCTCCTGTGGTGGTTAGTATGATGCCAGAATATGTGCTGTGGGGCCTCTCTCCTCTTCCTGGGTGCAGGGGTCAAAGTAACTCAATGGTGGCTTCTCCTGTGGTGGCTGATATGATGCCAGAATATGTGCTGTGGTGCCTCTCTCCTCTTCCTGGGTGCGGGGGTCAAAGTAACTCAATGGTGGCTTCTCCTGTGGTGGCTGATATGATGCCAGAATATGTGCTGTGGTGCCTCTCTCCTCTTCCTGGGTGCGGGGGTCAAAGTAACTCAATGGTGGCTTCTCCTGTGGTGGTTAGTATGATGCCAGAATATGTGCTGTGGGGCCTCTCTCCTCTTCCTGGGTGCAGGGGTCAAAGTAACTCAATGGTGGCTTCTCCTGTGGTGGCTGATATGATGCCAGAATATGTGCTGTGGTGCCTCTCTCCTCTTCCTGGGTGCGGGGGTCAAAGTAACTCAATGGTGGCTTCTCCTGTGGTGGCTGATATGATGCCAGAATATGTGCTGTGGGGCCTCTCTCCTCTTCCTGGGTGCAGGGGTCAAAGTAACTCAATGGTGGCTTCTCCTGTGCTGATTGATATAAAGCTGATGGTTGTGCCATCTGACATGGTTGCCAGGGTCTGATTCAATGGGGGCCTACTCCTGTGGTGGGTGATCTAAATGCCTGATTCTCTGCTGTGAAACCTCTCTCCTCCGTCTGGGTGTAGGGGTCAAAGTCTTTCAAAGTCGCCTTCTCCTGTGCTGATTGATATGAAGCTGATGGTTGTGCCATCTGACATGGTTGCCGGGGTCCCATTAAATTGTGGCCTACTCCTGTGGTGGTTGATATGATGCCTGATTCTCTGATGTGGAACCTCTCTCCTCTGTTTGGGTGAAGGGGTCAAAGTAACTAAATGGTGGCTTCTCCTGTGGTGGCTGATATGATGCCAGAATATGTGCTGTGGTGCCTCTCTCCTCTTCCTGGGTGCGGGGGTCAAAGTAACTCAATGGTGGCTTCTCCTGTGGTGGCTGATATGATGCCAGAATATGTGCTGTGGTGCCTCTCTCCTCTTCCTGGGTGCGGGGGTCAAAGTAACTCAATGTGGCTTCTCCTGTGGTGGCTGATATGATGCCAGAATATGTGCTGTGGTGCCTCTCTCCTCTTCCTGGGTGCGGGGGTCAAAGTAACTCAATGGTGGCTTCTCCTGTGGTGGCTGATATGATGCCAGAATATGTGCTGTGGTGCCTCTCTCCTCTTCCTGGGTGCGGGGGTCAAAGTAACTCAATGGTGGCTTCTCCTGTGGTGGCTGATATGATGCCAGAATATGTGCTGTGGTGCCTCTCTCCTCTTCCTGGGTGCAGGGGTCAAAGTAACTAAATGGTGGCTTCTCCTGTGGTGGTTGATATGATGCCTGATTCTCTGCTGTGAAACCTCTCTCCTCCATCTGGGTGTAGGGGTCAAAGTCTTTCAAAGTCGCCTTCTCCTGTGCTGATTGATATAAAGCTGATGGTTGTGCCATCTGACATGGTTGCCAGGGTCTGATTCAATGGGGGCCTACTCCTGTGGTGGGTGATCTAAATGCCTGATTCTCTGCTGTGAAACCTCTCTCCTCCGTCCGGGTGTAGGGGTCAAAGTCTTTCAAGTCGCCTTCTCCTGTGCTGATTGATATGAAGCTGATGGTTGTGCCATCTGACATGGTTGCCGGGGTCCCATTAAATTGGGGCCTACTCCTGTGGTGGGTGATCTAAATGCCTGATTCTCTGCTTTGAAACCTCTCTCCTCCGTCCGGGTGTAGGGGTCAAAGTCTGTCAAAGTCGCCTTCTCCTGTGCTGATTGATATAAAGCTTATGCTTGTGCCATCTGACATGGTTGCCGGGGTCTGATTCAATGGTGGCCTACTCCTGTGGTGGGTGATCTAAATGCCTGATTCTCTGCTGTGTAACCTCTCTCCTCCGTCTGGGTGTAGGGGTCAAAGTAACTAAATGGTGGCCTACTCTGTGGTGGGTGATATGATGCCTGGTTCTCTGCTGTGGGACCTCTCTCCCTTTGTCTGGGTGCTGTGGTCAAATAATAGTAAGTGACCTTCTCCATTGGTGGGTGACTTGAAGCCTGATTCTGTGCTATGGGACCTCACTCCAATTAATATTGTTTAATTTTTTATTTATTTTATGTTAACTCATCATTTCCCTATCTACATTTGTTTGCAGGGGATTTAACTACATTTTGCTGCCTTTTGCAGCCCTCTAGCCCTTTCCGGGTGTGTTTTACAGCCTTTTTAGTGCCATAGTTCGGGTCCCATTGACTTCTATGGGGTTCGGGTTCGGGATGAAGTTCGGGTCGAGTTCGGATCCCGAACCCGAACATTTTTTCGAAAGTTCGGCGAACTCGTCGAACCCAAACATCCAGGTGTTCGCTCAACTTTATTTACAACCTCATCATATCACATACATAACCTTTAGCTTTTGTTTTGGCCAAAAGATGTTTTAAGTCTGCCACTATGGTCACTAGGTAGACTCTTTTGGCAGGGCCCTACTGTACTCTAACCCATTTAAAATTTCTTCAAATATTCAATTCTTTATTTTAATTTTAAATTTTAATTTAGTTGATGTTTTAAAGGGAATTTATCATCTACTTTTTATTAAATAAAGTCAGATAATGATACATATTTTTCTAATCTGTTTCTATTTTCTGATTGTAGATTTTAGTATTCTATTTTCTGAACATGACTATGGGGCTTCCATCTTGCGTGACTTTTGCATATTTATAGATATGGATGTGGGCCACATGAATATAGGCCACAATAGATTGGAGAGGACCTTATTGATTTCTATGGGACAGTTTTCAGATAGCTTCTGACCTGCAAAACAGTGTCTGACAAAAAGCAATTACAGACACAAACCACTAATGCAGTGTGATGGATAGGGACACTATAGAGAGAGAATAGATACATATAATTGTATAGATTTTATGGGATTGATCAGGTAAAGTGGGGGCTGATCACACTTGCCCTTAACACAGCTGCGGCAGCTCACCCTGGCAGTTAGCTCTGCATTAGAAAACCCCTTACAATAAAATGAAAATCATCATTTTCTGTATATGAACAGACGTAGGAAGCTTTGTTTCTTCAAAAGCTAAATTCTACAGTTTGTAGGCTTATTGCCAACACAGCAACTCCATAGCATTCTGCTGCAAACCTGATCAATTGCACATTTTTATTTCTAAAAAAACATTGCATTACATCAATGTTATTAAATGCATTGCTTTATATCAAAATCATTTAAAGGCAATAACACAGTTTTTATACGTGTGTTATTGACTGCATAGTTATTAAATCATTATTAAATCAGATTGTGTAGTTCAAAGACATTTTACCGCAAACATTGCATCAAGACGCGTGGTTCAAGGACATTTTACAAATTGCATTTTCATACATGTGATAATGAACGCATAGTTCAAAAAGACATTTTACTGCAAACATTGTATCAAGACGTGTGGTTCAAGGACATTTTACAGCAAAAATTGAAGTTATATTTGTGCTGTTGAACAGTGTGTTTATAGAAGGGGAGGATCATTTAATTGCAACACTGTCTTTAATTGCACCTCTATGTACAAACCTGAGACTTTTCATTTATGGGCATCATAATAAAATGTCTGGAAAACAAAAGAGTGCAAAATGAAATACCCAGGCCTCCTCATCCTAGCGTCATATGGGTAGTAGCAGCACAAGTCATCTGTCCAGAAGTAGTAGTAGGCCACAGTTCTCCCTGGCTTCCGATAGGTGCAACATTATTATTGAGGACAAAGAGGACTGGATGGCTCACTCCTCCTCTCAGTCTGAGTCTGACACCATGCCTTGGAGTCGGGGTTACAGCATTCCTCATCATCATCCTCCTTGCAACCCCAGAGAATCCTTTAAGTTGCATCCTCTCTGTCTTCACTGCCCTCTACTAGTGGGGTGCTTTTTTTTTCCTAAGAAGAGGCAATAAAATCCCACCACATGCTATGGAAGATATTTAAGATAGTCTTTCTGTTGATGACTAGTTTGAGAACATTCAGCATTTGGACTGTCATGAGAAGAAGGTTCAGGGGGAGGCGGGGGACCCCATGCATAGTTGTGGTGGTGGTGGTAGTAGTGGTACCTGTAGCCATGTGGTGCTGTAGGAGCAGTGGTAGTGACAGTTGCCCTCAGGGAAAATACAGAGCAGGGAATCAAGAGGGAGTGGCCTAGGAGCCCACAATGACATATCACAGTCTGATATAAGTGGCATGGAGGGTGAGGATGACGATAATTTTGAGTGTGTGTTAATCACGACTAGGGATGAGCAAATTTCTTCAAAATTCAATTCGTTCGGTTCGCCGATTTTTCTGAAAAGATTTCATTCGGTCCAAATTTATTAGTGGCGAGAGAGACTGTATAGTGGTGTAGAACATTGTGCCTTGCAGTAACACGCATAGGGAGTCTGCTGTCGTAGTGAAACAATACTGTGAGTCAGTATGACACGCAGATGACAGGCGTAGCTCTTAGAATCACTGCACACTTCACTTATTTGGGCAGTTATGGGGCCCAAAACTGACCAAATAACTCAAGTGTGAACTCAGCCTTACAGGTCGATGTTAGCGTCAAGAAGAAGAGCACTCCTTTTACAACCATCGTCAGCTGATTCCACATAGATGTCTACAGAACCTGTTCTATTAAACAAGTAGAGCCCCCTGACAGAGTGGAGAGGGTGTCAGCAGTAAATTTGTGTTGACGTCACTGATTATTTTGCCCTTCCTCTGATCTGTCAGAACAATAACCCCCAAAAAACAGATCCTGTCTGTTGAGCATCCGCCTTCACTCGGTCAGCATTTAGTCAGTAATCCATCAGTATTGCTAAAGCCAAAAAAAACAAGAGTGGATCCAAAACAGAGATGACACATTAATGGGATATTTGCATGTCTTCTGTGTTTTGTACCCACTCCTGCTTTTAGCTACCAAATCATAAGCCAATTCTTATGCAAAATAGGGACCATGTCATACAGGCCTTACAGCTGCTAAATAGACAGGTTCCGCTGTGCATATCATTTCTTCTTCCTTCTGACAGATCAGAAGAAGGGTCAAAGAAATAATGATGTCAACCAGGCCAAAAAGGCAGTGACATAGTGGCACGATGGCAGCGATGGATGAGAAGTCCGCAGAGTAGTCCAGTGACAGAGTGGTGAGGTGGCAGCAGTATGAGGAAACTACAGAATGGTGAGGTGGCAGCAGCATGAGGAGACCAAAGAGTGGTGAAGTGGCAGCAGGCATGAGGAGAATAGTGATGAGCAGCATAGGCAATATTAGTTTTCACATTATTTCGCAAATTTTTGGCCCTAATATTCGCCATAAATTATTAAAGTCTAGAATTCGTGATCTCCAGGCCTTATTTTCTTGATTGCGAAAATCGCCCATGTAATATGCGCGTATTGCACGCGCTATACAGGTGTGACTTTTGCTACATTTTTCAAGCTGCTAGAAGTTTCCTGAGACTGGAGAAAATGCACAGTACAGTAATTTCTATCACACTACCTAACCCTCTGCACTGGAAATATATCAGCATAGTGTTGAGTGGCAGCAGAATAGGAGACCACAGAGTGGTGAAGTGGCAGCAGCATGAGGAGACCACACAGTGGCCCAGTGACATAGTGTTGAGGTGGGTAGCAGCAGCATGAGAAGACCACAGAGTAGTGATGTGGTGGCAGCATGAGGAGACCACAGAGTGGTAAAAGTGGCAGCAGCATGAGGGGACCACAAAGTGGCCCAGTGACATAGTGTTGAGGTGGCAACCGCATGAGGAGACCACAGAGTAGTGATGTGGCACCAGCATGAGGAGACCACAGAGTGGTGAAATGGCAGCAGCATGAGTAGACCACAAAGTGGCCCAGTGACATAGTGTTGAGGTAGCAACAGCATGAGGAGACCACAGAGTAGTGATGTGGCAGCAGCATGAACAGACCAGAGGCTGGTGAAGTGGCAGCAGCATGAGGAGACCACAAAGTGGCCTCAGTGACATAGTGTTGAGGTGTCAGCAGCATGAGGACACCACAGCATAGTGATGTGGCACCAGCATGAGGAGACTACAGAGTGGTGAAGTGGCAGCAGCATGAGGAGACCACAAAGTGGCCCAATGACATAGTATTGAAGTGGCAGCAGCATGAGACCACAGAGTGGCCTAGTGACATAGTGTTGAGGGTAGCAGCAGCATAAGGAGACTAAAGAGTGGTGATGTGGCAGCAGCATGAGGAGACCACAGAGTAACCCATTGACAGGTGGGGAGGTGGGGGGAAATACCAGTATGGGCTGAAGATGGTGTCTGGCAGTAGGAGCAGGTGTGGCATCAGGCGGGTGGCATCATCAGAATAGTAGCTGAAGCAGGTAGCCAGAAGAAACAGGTCTCTTTTGTCAAAGTGTAGGTGTGGCACCATGGATGCATGATGCATTAGGCACTGGTGTTTGAAAACCCTGGCTGATCCACGCCTGATTCATCTTCACAAAGGTTAGTTTCTTCACATTTTGGGTGGACAGGCGGGTTCTCCTTGGGGTAACTATGGCCCCGCCGCACTAAACACCCGCTCTGATGCCACACTGCTGGCTGGGCAGGAAAGCTTGTCCAGGGCAAACTCGGCCAGTAGGTGGGTGAAAAAAACTGCGACTGTAGACTTAAGTTGCTGCTGAGGGAGCTGGTACTGCTCCCCCCCCCCCCCCCCCCGCCCCAGCAGCCATCAGTAAAGGAATCCCAGTGGACAACGGCTTCTTCAGTACATACTATTGATATTTATTCCATCAATATTTACAATAATTGGACGCGTTTCGGCCCGTCCAGCCTTCGTCAGCAAACATTTCGCAAAATGATCCAAATCTCAAGTTATAGTAATTCCCCACACACACGTGGGGTGACGTCAGACGCCAAGGTAAGGCGGCCATAGCCATCTGTCAATCACAAGTGGTAGGCGTATACACCAGCCTACACAGCAAGTAATAGAATCTATACAAAGTATAACAATCTAATACCAAAATTATTCATAATCAAATACAAACTTGCAAAATGATAATAAAGATAAGTATCAAATATAAAACGATACCGCAAAATCGCAAGTGTCATCTTGAATACGCTGTCTAAAAAGGGAAACAAATAACCATTAATACATTATACACATCATGTGTCATCCAATTGAGTAATTTCATAATCCCTATTGAGTCCCCTGGGCTGTAAAGTGCCCAGGATATGAATCCAATAGGCTTTCCTACGTAATAATCGTTTCTTAATATCTCCACCTCTCCTATGCCTTGTGATCTTCTCCAATACTTGGAATCTCAATTGAGAAATGAATGACATGCACTATGAAAATGGGCTGGTATTGGTAACAATAAATTCTTAGTCCGTGTTGTGGACTTATGTTTGCATATACGGTCCCTTACAAGCCTGCATAGGTCTCCCCAATATACACTAGGCCACATGGACATTTAATTAATAGATTACGTTAGTTGATTCACATGTAAAGAAGCCCTGTATATTAAAAGATTTACCCGTATATGGATGGTGGAAAGAATCACCCCTAATGATATGGGAGCATTGGGCACAATGTAAACAGGGTAAGTGCCATTTCCTCTGAGTCGTCAGCATGCTTTGTCGCATGCTCTTCTTAAAGGGGCCAATGTCAGCTTTAGCTAGATGGTCACGATAATTCTTCATGCGCCTGTCACATATTAACAGTGGATTACGAAATTCTGATATTTGGGGATATGCATTAATTAGCAGTGACCAATGTTTCTGAATAATATAATCAAATTTCCTATAAAGGATGGACATTTTTGTACAAAAGCCACTCTAGGGCCTATATCCATTTTTTATTTATCTTTTACCGGCATAAGAGCAGCTTCCATCAAGATCTTATCTGGGTATCTCTCTCTCTAAATCTATCCATCATCTCATTCAATCTAATTTCCTGAGTAATCTGGATCCGAAACGATCCGTTTAACCCGTTGTATTTTGGGATTTTGGGAAGAACTTCTTTAAAGACAAAGGATGAGCACTCCATAAAATTTAACTATTTCTATCTGTTTCTTTTCTAAACAGATCCGTGTGTAAAAAACCATCATTGTCCTTGATAAACATCGTATCTAGGAAACTGACTTGCATCTGACTATATGTGATAGTAAATCTCAATCGAGGTACCACGTTATTGATGTATTCATGGAAGACCAGGAGGGCTTCAAGTGGCCACGCCCACACGCAAACAAATATTGTCAATAAATCTTTTCCATAATAATTTTTTTTTGGGATAATTCAAATCCGGATATATATTTATGTTTCCTCAAATTACGTCATAAATGCGTTTGCGCAGGGCGGGGCCACATTACTACCCATCGCGGTCCCCCGTTTTTGCAGAGAGAAATCGTCCCCAAACAGAAAATAATTTTTAGATAACACAAGACACAATAATTTCAAAATAAATTCTTGCTGTACTCATGTACTGTATAATCACTTGATCATAACAGACGTGATGTCGCCTCCACACCCCCCTCATGATCGATGGAGGTATAGAGGTTCACCACGTCGATCGTGACCAACCAGCATTCACAAGATATTCTACAAATCCTCTTACAATTCCCAAGAATTGCGATGTATCTAACAAAGACGATGCAGTCTTTATTATTAAAGGTGTTAAGATTTTTTCTAATATTATCGCTAACAGAGATAAGATTGAATTAACCTACGCCAGAATAGGGCGTCCTGGAGGATCCACAAGTGTCTTATGGACCTTGGGAAGCATGTAGAAAACCAGGGAAACTGGTTCTCTCAGGACACTGCTACTGCACTGCTACTTTCCGGGCCAGTAGGCTCCGGCGAAGCGTGTGGTCTACCTCGGGTATGTTTGGCTTCCGACCTCCCACTGCGGCCACCCTGCTGACTCACTGCCACACTGCCATCCTGCTGGCTCAGCTGCTGCCTCATGTGCAAGCTGCCACCCTCTTCTCCTGATGATGATGATGAAGCCCCTTCTTCATCCGGCTCCCAGTGCGATTGGCTACATCATCATCCGCCACTGTCTGCACGTCACTGATATCCCCCTCAACAGTCTCATGGCAAGGAAATTTGTTTTTTAGTATAAACGAATATATAGCAATATAGCGAATATTATGTATAATTATGTAGTAAGTCAGTGATAAATCTGACACTGGAAAAGCTGAGTAATAACTCAGTGTAGATCGCGAGTTATTACCCAGCTTTCCAGTGTCAGATTTTATCACTGAGTTATTGCCCAGCTTTCCCAGTGTCAGATATCATCCTAGTGTAGATATCATCCTATTCTAATCGCAAATATTTTAATCGCAAATTTTCCATGCAAAAGGCTACACTAATAAGCTTGTCATAATACTCAGTCCAATATTCTTGTCAGAAGACTATGAAACCAATAGAGTGCGCTATTGAGTTATGAACAGCGCCCTCTATTGGTTTCATAGTCTTCTGACAAGAATATATGTCTTGTAATAGAGAGACCAGCACTCCGTAATTCCAGTGATGAAAGAAAGGTTTCTTTATTCGTCACCCATATGTGACGCGCGTTTCGACACTAGTCTGTGTCTTTGTCAAAGTACAGGTGATAACAGCTCAAAGTAATATACAAATGGCACCATTAAATACAATCAAATAACCCGCCTCCTAGCCACGTCAGTGGTCACATGGCAAGGGGCGGACTGAACCGCCCCAGCCATGTGATCAGTCACGGGGTCAGGGCGTCATACTGCTAGGCAACCCATCCAAACAGACTGACCATGAGTGGAGTACGGTAAGACATGTATCTAACCCATATATTATTATCTATCAGAGCGATCTTTGATCCTTTATACATCTGGTTTACACAATTTTCTGAGTAGCAATACATTAGAATTAGACCGTCTCCTCCTCATGTAAAAAAATTATATGGTCACGGAAGCAGCAATGGCCCGTCACATGATGTGTCACATGACATAGCACTGTTACGTCTCAGATCCAAAAGTATACAAAAAAATATCAAGTCTCATAGAAGATAGATTGCGCTGCGTATTGAAAATTCATGTCAAGTTCAAATATATTCCAGAGAACTGAGGTATCCATATTTGGTTACAAAACAACAGCATACATAAATACACAGTAACAATCCACAATTATTTACTGCACTCATTGAATCAGAGGAAACTACTCAGTGAATATTCCTTATTGAGGCCTTTGGGGGCAAGCGTCTCAAGTCGATGGATCCAATATGCTTCACGCTGGTGGAGCATCTGGATCCGATTTCCTCCACGTCGAGGTAGGGTCACTTCTTCTAAAATTTGAAAACGCAATTGTGAGATGCGGTGATTTTTTTCTTTAAAATGTTGGGGAATAGGTAACAAGATGTTTTCTTTCCTAATTGTGGACTTATGTTTTGCTACCCGGTCCTTCATACGCATCGTCGTCTCTCCAACATAGCACAACCCACAGGGACATTTAAGTAAATAAATCACAAAACTGCTGTCACATGTGAAATGACCCCGAATGGGGATTTGTTGTCCTGTCTGAGGGTGTGCTATGTTGGAGCCTTTGATCACGTTAGAGCAGTGAACACAGTTAAGACAGGGAAATGTTCCCTTCCTAACTGTAGAGAAAGTGAGCTGTCGCTGAAGCATCCTGTCACTTCCTACGTCCGCCCGCACAATCATGTCTCTAATGTTTTTATTCGCTTAAAGCACATCATGGGGCGGTCCCTAAATTCCTGAATTGCAGGATATGATTTTTGTAAGATGTTCCAGTGTTTGTAGATGACAGCCCTGACTCGGTCCATCCAAGGATGGTATTTTACCACTAGTGGTATTCTCTGTCCTTTGTCTTTCCTTTCTGTGGGGTTGCTTATCTTGTCTAGCTGTTGATGTAATAGACAGGGCGGATAGCCTCTGTCTATAAATTTCTGAGTCATCTCCCGTAACCTAAGATCACGTGTGTCCTGATCCATAACAATATTGGCCACTCTTTTATATTGTGAGTATGGCAAGGATTTTTTTACAGTCGATGGGTGATTACTCTGGAATGACAAGAGACTATTCCTGTCAGTTTTCTTGACATATAAGTCAGTGGTAATCCTATTGTCAGTGCCCTAATCACCATGTGTCGAGGAAGGAGACACGTTCTGTGTCTTGGTGCAGGGTAAATTTCAGCTCTGGTCTTATATTGTTGATGTAGTCCACAAAGGTCATAAGGGTCTCAATGCTGCACCGCCACACGCAGAAAACGTCATCTATGAAGCGTTTCCAAAATATACAGTGATTTTGATATAGTTCACTTGGGTAAATATATTCTCTCTCAAAGTGTGCCATATAGCAATTTGCGTATGGCGGTGCAGCATTGGACCCCATCGCGGTCCCACACCGCTGCTGGAAAAAAGTGTCCTGAAATAAAAAATAATTGCGACGTAAGACAATGGACAATAAAGAAAGAAAAAACTTTTTTTCTTGTGCCGTGTAAGGGCTGTCATCTAACAACATCTGGACAGATTCCAGACCTTTTTCATGAGTTATGCTCGTATATAAGCTGCAGACGTCTAGAGTGACAAGGATGCAATCATGCGACAGCTCAATTTCCCGTACTGCCTCCAAAAAATGTTGGGTATCCCTGAGATTAGGAAGGGGCCTTTTGGTAAGTGGAGTCAACACTTTGTCAAGAAATATTGCAGGGGGAGATAGGACTGAATCCGTAGCTGCAACAATGGGGCGACCCGGAGGCTTGTCCAGGGATTTATGCACTTTCGGAAGTGTGTAAAACACGGGTGTCACAGGGTGTTGGTTGATTAAAAATTCCGCTAATTTTTTGTCAATAACATGTTGTGATAAATTTTCATCAACCAAAGTCTGTAACTCCCGTTTAATGGTCCAGGACCGGATCCCCCTGCAATATTTCATAGACATTGTGGTCAGATAATTGTCCCAAAATCTCTCTAACATAATAATCTTTGTCTAGTATAACAAGGGCACCGCCTTTGTCCGCAGGCTTAAAAACCAGGGAGTCATCATCAGTCAGATGATTGACCACCTGTCTCTCCTCTACGGACAAATTATGGTGAATATAATAGTCACCTTTCTTAAAATTCGCAAGTAGTATGGCAATATCACGTTGTACAAGTTGTATGTACGTTTCACTGGGGTGATATGTCTTCGGAGGCATATAATGGCTCTTAAGCCTTAGGCCAAACTGCTGCAAATTTAATAGTGATGATACATTTTCAATAGGGACCGGATCATGCATTGATACATTTTGTATTTTGTAACCAAATATGGATACCTCAGTTCTCTGGAATATATTTGAACTTGACATGAATTTTCAATACGCAGCGCAATCTATCTTCTATGAGACTTGATATTTTTTGTAATACTTTTTGGATCTGAGACGTAACAGTGCTATGTCATGTGACACATCATGTGACGGGCATTGCTGCTTCCGTGACCATATAATTTTTTTACATGAGGAGGAGACGGTCTAATTCTAATGTATTGCTACTCAGAAAATTGTGTAAACCAGATGTATAAAGGATCAAAGATCGCTCTGATAGATAATAATATATGGGTTAGATACATGTCTTACCGTACTCCACTCATGGTCAGTCTGTTTGGATGGGTTGCCTAGCAGTATGACGCCCTGACCCCGTGACTGATCACATGGCTGGGGGCGGTTCAGTCCGCCCCTTGCCATGTGACCACTGACGTGGCTAGGAGGCAGGTTATTTGAATTGTATTTAATGGTGCCATTTGTATATTACTTTGAGCTGTTATCACCTGTACTTTGACAAAGACACAGACTAGTGCCGAAACGCGCGTCACATATGGGTGACGAATAAAGAAACCTTTCTTTCATCACTGGAATTACGGAGTGCTGGTCTCTCTATTACAAGTTTCGAGGTATCTACCTTTTGACCGTGCACCTGGACCGCGACTGAAGCGCAGTGCCGCCCATTCATTTCTAATTGATTTCCCTGATTTTTTGGAGCGTGCACGTGCAGTCGAGCTCAAATATACAGATGAGTACCTACGGCTATGATGATGAGGAAGCCCGTGCAATAGTAGCACGCATTGATTCATCGGCAGAGTTCCTGAGAATACCTCCAGGTGAACTGAGAAGCCGTGATTTGGAGAGAACTTCCAAGCAACTGGTATCGCTACAATTGCATGCAACCACTCTAGCGGAGTATCACCGCTCTAAACGCATTCCACGTGGATTAAGAGTGAACCTCAGACCCACTTTCTTCCGAGAGAGCGTTGAATATTGTGCCCGCTTCGCCAATATTTTAAACAAGTGTTCACTGGACATTATAGTCTGACAATTGAACACCTGACCAGAGCCATTGCCGAGTGCCAAGAAGGCATCAGCTCTATTGAGTCCCCAATTAAGAGACTGTCTAAAAAAAGAGATCTCGATATCCTGAAAGAAAAGATTGATAAACAATGTACCGAATTACAAAGTTCTATACAGATTACATCCTAGCGTCATATGGGTAGTAGCAGCACAAGTCATCTGTCCAGAAGTAGTAGTAGGCCACAGTTCTCCCTGGCTTCCGATAGGTGCAACATTATTATTGAGGACAAAGAGGAACTGGATGGCTCACTCCTCCTCTCAGTCCTGAGTCTGACACCATGCCTTGGAGTCGGGGTTACAGCATTCCTCATCATCATCCTCCTTGCAACCCCAGAGAATCCTTTAAGTTGCATCCCTCTCTGTCCTTCACTGCCCTCTACTAGTGGGGTGCTTTTTTTTCCTAGAAGAGGCAATAAAATCCCACCACATGCTATGGAAGATATTTAAGATAGTCTTTCTGTTGATGACTAGTTTGAGAACATTCAGCATTTGGACTGTCATGAGAAGAAGGTTCAGGGGGGAGGCGGGGGACCCCATGCATAGTTGTGGTGGTGTGGTAGTAGTGGGTACCTGTAGCCATGTGGTGCTTGTAGGAGCAGTGGTAGTGACAGTGGGCTCAGGGAAAATACAGAGCAGGAATCAAGAGGGAGTGGCCTAGAGCCACAATGACATATCACAGTCTGATATACAGTGGCATGGAGGGTGAGATGACGATAATTTTTGAGTGTGTGTTGATCACGACTAGGGATGAGCAAATTTCTTCAAAATTCAATTCGTTCGGTTCGCCGATTTTTCTGAAAAGATTTCATTCGGTCCAATTTATTAGTGGCGAGAGAGACTGTATAGTGGTGTAGAACATTGTGCCTTGCAGTAACACGCATAGGGAGTTGCTGTCGTAGTGAAACAATACTGTGAGTCAGTATGGACCACGCAGATGCAGGCGTAGCTCTTAGAATCACTGCACACTTCACTTATTTGGGCAGTTATGGGGGCCAAACTGACCAAATAACTCAGTGTGAACTCAGCCTTACAGGTCGATGTTGCGCTCAAGAAGAAGAAAGCACTCCTTTTACACCATGCTCAGCTTATTCCACAAGATGTCTACAGAACCTGTTCTATTAAACAAGTAGAGCCCCCGTGAACAGAGTGAGAGGGTGTCAGCAGTAAATTTGTGTGACGTCACTGATTAGTTTGCCCTTCCTCTGATCTGTCAGAACAATAACCCCAAAAAACAGATCCTGTCTGTTGAGCATCCGCCTTCACTCGGTCAGCATTTAGTCAGTAATCATCAGTATTGCTAAAGCCAAAAAAAACAAGAGTGATCCAAACAGAGGATGACACATTAATGGGATTATTTGCATGTCTTCTGTGTTTTGGTACCCACTCCTGCTTTTAGCTACCAAATCATAAGCCAATTCTTATGCAAAATAGGGACCATGTCATACAGTGCCTTACAGCTGCTAAATAGACAGGTTCCGCTGTGCATATCATTTCTTCTTCCTTCTGACAGATCAGAAGAAGGGTCAAAGAAATAATGATGTCAACCAGGCCAAAAAGGCTTGAGCATAGTGGCACGATGGGCAGCGATGGATGAGAAGTCCGCAGAGTAGTCCAGTGACAGAGTGGTGAGGTGGCAGCAGTATGAGGAAACTACAGAATGGTGAGGTGGCAGCAGCATGAGGAGACCAAAGAGTGGTGAAGTGGCAGCAGCATGAGGAGAATAGTGATGAGCAGCATAGGCAATATTAGTTTTCACATTATTTCGCAAATTTTTGGCCTAATATTCGCCATAAATTATTAAAGTCTAGAATTCGTGATCTCCAGGCCTTATTTTCTTGATTGCGAAAATCGCCCATGTAATATGCGCGTATTGCACGCGCTATACAGGTGTGACTTTTGCTACATTTTTCAAGCTGCTAGAAGTTTCCTGAGACTGGAGAAAATGCACAGTACAGTAATTTCTATCACACTACCTAACCCTCTGCACTGGAAATATATCAGCATAGTGTTGAGGTGGCAGCAGAATAAGGAGACCACAGAGTGGTGAAGTGGCAGCAGCATGAGGAGACCACACAGTGGCCCAGTGACATAGTGTTGAGGTGGTAGCAGCAGCATGAGAAGACCACAGAGTAGTGATGTGGTGGCAGCATGAGGAGACCACAGAGTGGTAAAGTGGCAGCAGCATGAGGGGACCACAAAGTGGCCCAGTGACATAGTGTTGAGGTGGCAACCGCATTAGGAGACCACAGAGTAGTGATGTGGCACCAGCATGAGGAGACCACAGAGTGGTGAAATGGCAGCAGCATGAGTAGACCACAAAGTGGCCCAGTGACATAGTGTTGAGGTAGCAACAGCATGAGGAGACCACAGAGTAGTGATGTGGCAGCAGCATGAACAGACCAGAGGCTGGTGAAGTGGCAGCAGCATGAGGAGACCACAAAGTGGCTCAGTGACATAGTGTTGAGGTGTCAGCAGCATGAGGACACCACAGCATAGTGATGTGGCACCAGCATGAGGAGACTACAGAGTGGTGAAGTGGCAGCAGCATGAGGAGACCACAAAGTGGCCCAATGACATAGTATTGAAGTGGCAGCAGCATGAGACCACAGAGTGGCCTAGTGACATAGTGTTGAGGTAGCAGCAGCATAAGGAGACTAAAGAGTGGTGATGTGGCAGCAGCATGAGGAGACCACAGAGTAACCCATTGACAGAGTGGGGAGGTGGGGGGAAATACCAGTATGGGCTGAAGATGGTGTCTGGCAGTAGGAGCAGGTGTGGCATCAGGCGGGTGGCATCATCAGAATAGTAGCTGAAGCAGGTAGCCAGAAGAAACAGGTCTCTTTTGTCAAAGTGTAGGTGTGGCACCATGGATGCATGATGCATTAGGCACTGGTGTTTGAAAACCCTGGCTGATCCACGCCTGATTCATCTTCACAAAGGTTAGTTTCTTCACATTTTGGGTGGACAGGCGGGTTCTCCTTGGGGTAACTATGGCCCCGCCGCACTAAACACCCGCTCTGATGCCACACTGCTGGCTGGGCAGGAAAGCTTGTCCAGGGCAAACTCGGCCAGTAGGTGGGTGAAAAAAACTGCGACTGTAGACTTAAGTTGCTGCTGATGGAGCTGGTACTGCTCCTGCCCCCCCCCCCCCCGCCCCAGCAGCCATCAGTAAAGGAATCCCAGTGGACAACGGCTTCTTCAGTACATACTAATTGATATTTATTCCATCAATATTTACAATAATTGGACGCGTTTCGGGCCCGTCCAGCCTTCGTCAGCATACATTTCGCAAAATGATCCAAATCTCAAGTTATAGTAATTCCCCACACACACGTGGGTGACGTCAGACGCCAAGGTAAGGCGGCCATAGCCATCTGTCAATCACAAGTGGTAGGCGTATACACCAGCCTACACAGCAAGTAATAGAATCTATACAAAGTATAACAATCTAATACCAAAATTATTCATAATCAAATACAAACTTGCAAAATGATAATAAAGATAAAGTATCAAATATAAAACGATACCGCAAAATCGCAAGTGTCATCTTGAATACGCTGTCTAAAAAGGGAAACAAATAACCATTAATACATTATACACATCATGTGTCATCCAATTGAGTAATTTCATAATCCCTATTGAGTCCCCTGGGCTGTAAAGTGCCCAGGATATGATCCAATAGGCTTTCCTACGTAATAATCGTTCTTAATATCTCCACCTCTCCTATGCCTTGTGATCTTCTCCAATACTTGGAATCTCAATTGAGAAATGGAATACCATGCACTATGAAAATGGGCTGGTATTGGTAACAATAAATTCTTAGTCCGTGTTGTGGACTTATGTTTGCATATACGGTCCCCTTACAAGCCTGCATGGTCTCCCCAATATACACTAGGCCACATGGACATTTAATTAAATAGATTACGTTAGTTGATTCACATGTAAAGAAGCCTGTATATTAAAAGATTTACCCGTATATGGATGGTGGAAAGAATCACCCCTAATGATATGGGAGCATTGGGCACAATGTAAACAGGGTAAGTGCCATTTCTCTGAGTCGTCAGCATGCTTTGTCGCATGCTCTTCCTAAAGTGGCCAATGTCAGCTTTAGCTAGATGGTCACGATCATTCTTCATGCGCCTGTCACATATTAACAGTGGATTACGAAATTCTGATATTGGGGATATGCATTAATTAGCAGTGACCAATGTTTCTGAATAATATAATCAAATTTCCTATTAAAGGGATGACATTTTTGTACAAAAGCCACTCTAGGGCCTCTATCCATTTTTTATTTATCTTTTACCGGCATAAGAGGCAGCTTCCATCAAGATCTTATCTGGGTATCCTCTCTCTCTAAATCTATCCATCATCTCATTCAATCTAATTTCCTGAGTATCTGGATCCGAAACGATCCGTTTAACCCGTTGTATTTGGGATTTTGGGATAGACTTCTTTAAAGACAAAGATGAGCACTCATAAAATTTAACTATTTCTATCTGTTTCTTTTCTAAAACAGATCCGTGTGTAAAAAAACCATCATTGTCCTTGATAAACATCGTATCTAGGAAACTGACTTGCATCTGACTATATGTGATAGTAAATCTCAATCGAGGTACCACGTTATTGATGTATTCATGGAAGACCAGGAGGGCTTCAAGTGGCCACGCCCACACGCAAACAATATTGTCAATAAATCTTTTCCATAATAATTTTTTTTTTGGGATAATTCAAATCCGGATATATATTTATGTTTCCTCAAATTACGTCATAAATGCGTTTGCGCAGGGCGGGGCCACATTACTACCCATCGCGGTCCCCCGTTTTTGCAGAGAGAAATCGTCCCCAAACAGAAAATAATTTTTAGATAACACAAGACACAATAATTTCAAAATAAATTCTTGCTGTACTCATGTACTGTATAATCACTTGATCATAACAGACGTGATGTCGCCTCCACACCCCCCTCATGATCGATGGAGGTATAGAGGTTCACCACGTCGATCGTGACCAACCGAGCATCACAAGATATTCTACCAAATCCTCTTACAATTCCCAAGAATTGCGAGGTATCTAACAAAGACGATGCAGTCTTTATTATTAAAGGTGTTAAGATTTTTTCTAATATTATCGCTAAACAGAGATAAGATTGAATTAACCTACGCCAGAATAGGGCGTCCTGGAGGATCCACAAGTGTCTTATGGACCTTGGGAAGCATGTAGAAAACCAGGGAAACTGGTTCTCTCAGGACACTGCTACTGCACTGCTACTTTCCGGGCCAGTAGGCTCCGGCGAAGCGTGTGGTCTACCTCGGGTATGTTTGGCTTCCGACCTCCCACTGCTGCCACCCTGCTGACTCACTGCCACACTGCCATCCTGCTGGCTCAGCTGCTGCCTCATGTGCAAGCTGCCACCCTCTTCTCCTGATGATGATGATGAAGCCCCTTCTTCATCCGGCTCCCAAGTGCGATTGGCTACATCATCATCCGCCACTGTCTGCACGTCACTGATATCCCCCTCAACAGTCTCATGGCAAGGAAATTTGTTTTTTAGTATAAACGAATATATAGCAATATAGCGAATATTATGTAATAATTATGTAGTAAGTCAGTGATAATATCTGACACTGGAAAAGCTGAGTAATAACTCAGTGTAGATCGCGAGTTATTACCCAGCTTTCCCAGTGTCAGATTTTATCACTGAGTTATTGCCCAGCTTTCCCAGTGTCAGATATCATCCTAGTGTAGATATCATCCTATTCTAATCGCAAATATTTTAATCGCAAATTTTCCATGCAAAAGGCTACACTAATAAGCTTGTCATAATACTCAGTCCAATATTCTTGTCAGAAGACTATGAAACCAATAGAGTGCGCTATTGAGTTATGAACAGCGCCCTCTATTGGTTTCATAGTCTTCTGACAAGAATATATGTCTTGTAATAGAGAGACCAGCACTCCGTAATTCCAGTGATGAAAGAAAGGTTTCTTTATTCGTCACCCATATGTGACGCGCGTTTCGACACTAGTCTGTGTCTTTGTCAAAGTACAGGTGATAACAGCTCAAAGTAATATACAAATGGCACCATTAAATACAATTCAAATAACCCGCCTCCTAGCCACGTCAGTGGTCACATGGCAAGGGGCGGACTGAACCGCCCCCAGCCATGTGATCAGTCACGGGGTCAGGGCGTCATACTGCTAGGCAACCCATCCAAACAGACTGACCATGAGTGGAGTACGGTAAGACATGTATCTAACCCATATATTATTATCTATCAGAGCGATCTTTGATCCTTTATACATCTGGTTTACACAATTTTCTGAGTAGCAATACATTAGAATTAGACCGTCTCCTCCTCATGTAAAAAAATTATATGGTCACGGAAGCAGCAATGCCCGTCACATGATGTGTCACATGACATAGCACTGTTACGTCTCAGATCCAAAAAGTATTACAAAAAATATCAAGTCTCATAGAAGATAGATTGCGCTGCGTATTGAAAATTCATGTCAAGTTCAAATATATTCCAGAGAACTGAGGTATCCATATTTGGTTACAAAACAACAGCATACATAAATACACAGTAACATCCACAATTATTTACTGCACTCATTGAAGTCAGAGGAAACTACTCAGTGAATATTCCTTATTGAGGCCTTTGGGGCAAGCGTCTCAAGTCGATGGATCCATATATGCTTCACGCTGGTGGAGCTTCTGATCCGATTTCCTCCAGCGTCGAGGTAGGGTCACTTCTTCTAAAATTTGAAAACGCAATTGTGAGATGCGGTGATTTTTTTCTTTAAAATGTTGGGGATTAGGTAACAAGATGTTTTCTTTCCTAATTGTGGACTATGTTTTGCTACCCGGTCCTTCATACGCTTCGTCGCTCTCTCCAACATAGCACAACCCACAGGGACATTTAAGTAAATAAATCACAAAACTGCTGTCACATGTGAAGATGACCCCGAATGGGGATTTGTGTCCTGTCTGAGGGTGTGCTATGTTGGAGCCTTTGATCACGTTAGAGCATGAACACAGTTAAGACAGGGAAAGTGTTCCCTTCCTAACTGTAGAGAAAGTGAGCTGTCGCTGAAGCATCCTGTCACTTCCTACGTCCGCCCGCACAATCATGTCTCTAATGTTTTTATTTTCGCTTAAAGCACATCATGGGGCGGTCCCTAAATTCCTGAATTGCAGGATATGATTTTTGTAAGATGGTCCAGTGTTTGTAGATGACAGCCCTGACTCGGTCCATCCAAGGATGGTATTTTACCACTAGTGGTATTCTCTGTCCTTTGTCTTTCCTTTCTGTGGGGTTGCTTATCTTGTCTAGCTGTTGATGTAATAGACAGGGCGGATAGCCTCTGTCTATAAATTTCTGAGTCATCTCCCGTAACCTAAGATCACGTGTGTCCTGATCCATAACAATATTGGCCACTCTTTTATATTGTGAGTATGGCAAGGATTTTTTTACAGTCGATGGGTGATACTCTGGAATGACAAGAGACTATTCCTGTCAGTTTTCTTGACATATAAGTCAGTGGTAATCCTATTGTCAGTGCCCCCTAATCACCCATGTGTCGAGGAAGGAGACACGTTCTGTGTCTTGGTGCAGGGTAAATTTCAGCTCTGGTCTTATATTGTTGATGTAGTCCACAAAGGTCATAAGGGTCCTCAATGCTCGCACCGCCACACGCAGAAAACGTCATCTATGAGCGTTTCCAAAATATACAGTGATTTTGATATAGTTCACTTGGGTAAATATATTCTCTCTCAAAGTGTGCCATATAGCAATTTGCGTATGGCGGTGCAGCATTGGACCCCAACGCGGTCCCACACCGCTGCTGGAAAAAAGTGTCCTGAAATAAAAAATAATTGCGACGTAAGACAATGGACAATAAAGAAAGAAAAAACTTTTTTTCTTGTGCCGTGTAAGGGCTGTCATCTAACAACATCTGGACAGATTCCAGACCTTTTTCATGAGTTATGCCTCGTATATAAGCTGCAGACGTCTAGAGTGACAAGGATGCAATCATGCGACAGCTCAATTTCCCGTACTGCCTCCAAAAAATGTTGGGTATCCCTGAGATAGGAAGGGGCCTTTTTGGTAAGTGAGTCAACACTTTGTCAAGAAATATTGCAGGGGGAGATAGACTGAATCCGTAGCTGCAACAATGGGGCGACCCGGAGGCTTGTCCAGGGATTTATGCACTTTCGGAAGTGTGTAAAACACGGGTGTCACAGGGTGTTGGTTGATTAAAAATTCCGCTAATTTTTTGTCAATAACATGTTGTGATAAATTTTTCATCAACCAAAGTCTGTAACTCCCGTTTAATGGTCCAGACCGGATCCCCCTGCAATATTTCATAGACATTGTGGTCAGATAATTGTCCCAAAATCTCTCTAACATAATAATCTTTGTCTAGTATAACAAGGGCACCGCCTTTGTCCGCAGGCTTAAAAACCAGGGAGTCCATCATCAGTCAGATGATTGACCACCTGTCTCTCCTCTACGGACAAATTATGGTGAATATAATAGTCACCTTTCTTAAAATTCGCAAGTAGTATGGCAATATCACGTTGTACAAGTTGTATGTACGTTTCACTGGGGTGATATGTCTTCGGAGGCATATAATGGCTCTTAAGCCTTAGGCCAAACTGCTGCAAATTTAATAGTGATGATACATTTTCAATAGGGACCGGATCATGCATTGATACATTTTGTATTTTGTAACCAAATATGGATACCTCAGTTCTCTGGAATATATTAGAACTTGACATGAATTTTCAATACGCAGCGCAATCTATCTTCTATGAGACTTGATATTTTTTGTAATACTTTTTGGATCTGAGACGTAACAGTGCTATGTCATGTGACACATCATGTGACGGGCATTGCTGCTTCCGTGACCATATAATTTTTTTACATGAGGAGGAGACGGTCTAATTCTAATGTATTGCTACTCAGAAAATTGTGTAAACCAGATGTATAAAGGATCAAAGATCGCTCTGATAGATAATAATATATGGGTTAGATACATGTC
Source organism: Bufo bufo (assembly GCF_905171765.1). Lineage (NCBI taxonomy): Eukaryota > Metazoa > Chordata > Amphibia > Anura > Bufonidae > Bufo > Bufo bufo. The sequence goes on along the minus strand of NC_053393.1, from coordinate 410,086,819 downwards.
TTACCGTACTCCACTCATGGTCAGTCTGTTTGGATGGGTTGCCTAGCAGTATGACGCCCCTGACCCCCGTGACTGATCACATGGCTGGGGCGGTTCAGTCCGCCCCTTGCCATGTGACCACTGACGTGGCTAGGAGGCAGGTTATTTGAATTGTATTTAATGGTGCCATTTGTATATTACTTTGAGCTGTTATCACCTGTACTTTGACAAAGACACAGACTAGTGCCGAAAACGCGCGTCACATAATGGGTGACGAATAAAGAAACCTTTCTTTCATCACTGGAATTACGGAGTGCTGTCTCTCTATTACAAGTTTCGAGGTATCTACCTTTTGACCGTGCACCTGGACCGCGACTGAAGCGCAGTGCCGCCCATTCATTTCTAATTGATTTCCCTGATTTTTTGGAGCGTGCACGTGCAGTCGAGCTCAAATATACAGATGAGTACCTACGGCTATGATGATGAGGAAGCCCGTGCAATAGTAGCACGCATTGATTCATCGGCAGAGTTCCTGAGAATACCTCCAGGTGAACTGAGAAGCCGTGATTTGAGAGAACTTCCAAGCAACTGGTATCGCTACAATTGCATGCAACCACTCTAGCGGAGTATCACCGCTCTAAACGCATTCCACGTGGATTAAGAGTGAACCTCAGACCCACTTTCTTCCGAGAGAGCGTTGAATATTGTGCCCGCTTCGCCAATATTTTAAAACAAGTGTTCACTGGACATTATAGTTCTGACAATTGAACACCTGACCAGAGCCATTGCCGAGTGCCAAGAAGGCATCAGCACTATTGAGTCCCAATTAAGAGACTGTCTAAAAAAAGAAGATCTCGATATCCTGAAAGAAAAGATTGATAAACAATGTACCGAATTACAAAGTTCTATACAGATTACATCCTAGCGTCATATGGGTAGTAGCAGCACAAGTCATCTGTCCAGAAGTAGTAGTAGGCCACAGTTCTCCCTGGCTTCCGATAGGTGCAACATTATTATTGAGGACAAAGAGGACTGGATGGCTCACTCCTCCTCTCAGTCTGAGTCTGACACCATGCCTTGGAGTCGGGGTTACAGCATTCCTCATCATCATCCTCCTTGCAACCCCAGAGAATCCTTTAAGTTGCATCCTCTCTGTCTTCACTGCCCTCTACTAGTGGGGTGCTTTTTTTTCCTAAGAAGAGGCAATAAAATCCCACCACATGCTATGGAAGATATTTAAGATAGTCTTTCTGTTGATGACCTAGTTTGAGAACATTCAGCATTTGGACTGTCATGAGAAGAAGGTTCAGGGGGAGGCGGGGGACCCCATGCATAGTTGTGGTGGTGGTGGTAGTAGTGGTACCTGTAGCCATGTGGTGCTTGTAGGAGCAGTGGTAGTGACAGTGGCCCTCAGGGAAAATACAGAGCAGGGAATCAGAGGAGTGGCCTAGGAGCCCACAATGACATATCACAGTCTGATATAAGTGGCATGGAGGGTGAGGATGACGATAATTTTGAGTGTGTGTTGATCACGACTAGGGATGAGCAAATTTCTTCAAAATTCAATTCGTTCGGTTCGCCGATTTTTCTGAAAAGATTTCATTCGGTCCAAATTTATTAGTGGCGAGAGAGACTGTATAGTGGTGTAGAACATTGTGCCTTGCAGTAACACGCATAGGGAGTCTGCTGTCGTAGTGAAACAATACTGTGAGTCAGTATGACACGCAGATGACAGGCGTAGCTCTTAGAATCACTGCACACTTCACTTATTTGGGCAGTTATGGGGCCAAAACTGACCAAATAACTCAAGTGTGAACTCAGCCTTACAGGTCGATGTTAGCGTCAAGAAGAAGAGCACTCCTTTTACACCATCGTCAGCTGATTCCACATAGATGTCTACAGAACCTGTTCTATTAAACAAGTAGAGCCCCCTGACAGAGTGGAGAGGGTGTCAGCAGTAAATTTGTGTTGACGTCACTGATTATTTTGCCCTTCCTCTGATCTGTCAGAACAATAACCCCCAAAAAAACAGATCCTGTCTGTTGAGCATCCGCCTTCACTCGGTCAGCATTTAGTCAGTAATCCATCAGTATTGCTAAAGCCAAAAAAACAAGAGTGGATCCAAAACAGAGATGACACATTAATGGGATATTTGCATGTCTTCTGTGTTTTGTACCCACTCCTGCTTTTAGCTACCAAATCATAAGCCAATTCTTATGCAAAATAGGGACCATGTCATACAGGCCTTACAGCTGCTAAATAGACAGGTTCCGCTGTGCATATCATTTCTTCTTCCTTCTGACAGATCAGAAGAAGGGTCAAAGAAATAATGATGTCAACCAGGCCAAAAAGGCAGTGACATAGTGGCACGATGGCAGCGATGGATGAGAAGTCCGCAGAGTAGTCCCAGTGACAGAGTGGTGAGGTGCAGCAGTATGAGGAAACTACAGAATGGTGAGGTGGCAGCAGCATGAGGAGACCAAAGAGTGGTGAAGTGGCAGCAGCATGAGGAGAATAGTGATGAGCAGCATAGGCAATATTAGTTTTCACATTATTTCGCAAATTTTTGGCCTAATATTCGCCATAAATTATTAAAGTCTAGAATTCGTGATCTCCAGGCCTTATTTTCTTGATTGCGAAATCGCCCATGTAATATGCGCGTATTGCACGCGCTATACAGGTGTGACTTTTGCTACATTTTTCAAGCTGCTAGAAGTTTCCATGAGACTGGAGAAAATGCACAGTACAGTAATTTCTATCACACTACCTAACCCTCTGCACTGGAAATATATCAGCATAGTGTTGAGGTGGCAGCAGAATAAGGAGACCACAGAGTGGTGAAGTGGCAGCAGCATGAGGAGACCACACAGTGGCCCAGTGACATAGTGTTGAGGTGGTAGCAGCAGCATGAGAAGACCACAGAGTAGTGATGTGGTGGCAGCATGAGGAGACCACAGAGTGGTAAAGTGGCAGCAGCATGAGGGGACCACAAAGTGGCCCAGTGACATAGTGTTGAGGTGGCAGCCGCATTAGGAGACCACAGAGTAGTGATGTGGCACCAGCATGAGGAGACCACAGAGTGGTGAAATGGCAGCAGCATGAGTAGACCACAAAGTGGCCCAGTGACATAGTGTTGAGGTAGCAACAGCATGAGGAGACCACAGAGTAGTGATGTGGCAGCAGCATGAACAGACCAGAGGCTGGTGAAGTGGCAGCAGCATGAGGAGACCACAAAGTGGCTCAGTGACATAGTGTTGAGGTGTCAGCAGCATGAGGACACCACAGCTTAGTGATGTGGCACCAGCATGAGGAGACTACAGAGTGGTGAAGTGGCAGCAGCATGAGGAGACCACAAAGTGGCCCAATGACATAGTATTGAAGTGGCAGCAGCATGAGACCACAGAGTGGCCCTAGTGACATAGTGTTGAGGTAGCAGCAGCATAAGGAGACTAAAGAGTGGTGATGTGGCAGCAGCATGAGGAGACCACAGAGTAACCCATTGACAGAGTGGGGAGGTGGGGGGAAATACCAGTATGGGCTGAAGATGGTGTCTGGCAGTAGGAGCAGGTGTGGCATCAGGCGGGGTGGCATCATCAGAATAGTAGCTGAAGCAGGTAGCCAGAAGAAACAGGTCTCTTTTGTCAAGTGTAGGTGTGGCACCATGGATGCATGATGCATTAGGCACTGGTGTTTGAAAACCCTGGCTGATCCACGCCTGATTCATCTTCACAAAGGTTAGTTTCTTCACATTTTGGGTGGACAGGCGGGTTCTCCTTGGGGTAACTATGGCCCCGCCGCACTAAACACCCGCTCTGATGCCACACTGCTGGCTGGGCAGGAAAGCTTGTCCAGGGCAAACTCGGCCAGTAGGTGGGTGAAAAAAACTGCGACTGTAGACTTAAGTTGCTGCTGATGGAGCTGGTACTGCTCCTGCCCCCCCCCCCCCCCGCCCAGCAGCCATCAGTAAAGGAATCCCAGTGGACAACGGCTTCTTCAGTACTACTATTGATATTTATTCCATCAATATTTACAATAATTGGACGCGTTTCGGCCCGTCCAGCCTTCGTCAGCAAACATTTCGCAAAATGATCCAAATCTCAAGTTATAGTAATTCCCCACACACACGTGGGGTGACGTCAGACGCCAAGGTAAGGCGGCCATAGCCATCTGTCAATCACAAGTGGTAGGCGTATACACCAGCCTACACAGCAAGTAATAGAATCTATACAAAGTATAACAATCTAATACCAAAATTATTCATAATCAAATACAAACTTGCAAAATGATAATAAAGATAAAGTATCAAATATAAAACGATACCGCAAAATCGCAAGTGTCATCTTGAATACGCTGTCTAAAAAGGGAAACAAATAACCATTAATACATTATACACATCATGTGTCATCCAATTGAGTAATTTCATAATCCCTATTGAGTCCCCTGGGCTGTAAAGTGCCCAGGATATGAATCCAATAGGCTTTCCTACGTAATAATCGTTTCTTAATATCTCCACCTCTCCTATGCCTTGTGATCTTCTCCAATACTTGGAATCTCAATTGAGAAATGGAATGACATGCACTATGAAAATGGGCTGGTATTGGTAACAATAAATTCTTAGTCCGTGTTGTGGACTTATGTTTGCATATACGGTCCCTTACAAGCCTGCATGGTCTCCCCAATATACACTAGGCCACATGGACATTTAATTAAATAGATTACGTTAGTTGATTCACATGTAAAGAAGCCCTGTATATTAAAAGATTTACCCGTATATGGATGGTGGAAAGAATCACCCCTAATGATATGGGAGCATTGGGCACAATGTAAACAGGGGTAAGTGCCATTTCTCTGAGTCGTCAGCATGCTTTGTCGCATGCTCTTCCTAAAGTGGCCAATGTCAGCTTTAGCTAGATGGTCACGATAATTCTTCATGCGCCTGTCACATATTAACAGTGGATTACGAAATTCTGATATTTGGGGATATGCATTAATTAGCAGTGACCAATGTTTCTGAATAATATAATCAAATTTCCTATTAAAGGGATGACATTTTTGTACAAAAGCCACTCTAGGGCCTCTATCCATTTTTTATTTATCTTTTACCGGCATAAGAGCAGCTTCCATCAAGATCTTATCTGGGTATCCTCTCTCTCTAAATCTATCCATCATCTCATTCAATCTAATTTCCTGAGTATCTGGATCCGAACGATCCGTTTTAACCCGTTGTATTTGGGATTTTGGGATAGACTTCTTTAAAGACAAAGGATGAGCACTCATAAAATTTAACTATTTCTATCTGTTTCTTTTCTAAACAGATCCGTGTGTAAAAAACCATCATTGTCCTTGATAAACATCGTATCTAGGAAACTGACTTGCATCTGACTATATGTGATAGTAAATCTCAATCGAGGTACCACGTTATTGATGTATTCATGGAAGACCAGGAGGGCTTCAAGTGGCCACGCCCACACGCAAACAATATTGTCAATAAATCTTTTCCATAATAATTTTTTTTTGGGATAATTCAAATCCGGATATATATTTATGTTTCCTCAAATACGTCATAAATGCGTTTGCGCAGGGCGGGGCCACATTACTACCCATCGCGGTCCCCCGTTTTTGCAGAGAGAAATCGTCCCCAAACAGAAATAATTTTTAGATAACACAAGACACAATAATTTCAAAATAAATTCTTGCTGTACTCATGTACTGTATAATCACTTGATCATAACAGACGTGATGTCGCCTCCACACCCCCTCATGATCGATGGAGGTATAGAGGTTCACCACGTCGATCGTGACCAACCAGCATTCACAAGATATTCTACCAAATCCTCTTACAATTCCCAAGAATTGCGATGTATCTAACAAAGACGATGCAGTCTTTATTATTAAAGGTGTTAAGATTTTTTCTAATATTATCGCTAACAGAGATAAGATTGAATTAACCTACGCCAGAATAGGGCGTCCTGGAGGATCCACAAGTGTCTTATGGACCTTGGGAAGCATGTAGAAAACCAGGGAAACTGGTTCTCTCAGGACACTGCTACTGCACTGCTACTTTCCGGGCCAGTAGGCTCCGGCGAAGCGTGTGGTCTACCTCGGGTATGTTTGGCTTCCGACCTCCCACTGCTGCCACCCTGCTGACTCACTGCCACACTGCCATCCTGCTGGCTCAGCTGCTGCCTCATGTGCAAGCTGCCACCCTCTTCTCCTGATGATGATGATGAAGCCCCTTCTTCATCCGGCTCCCAAGTGCGATTGGCTACATCATCATCCGCCACTGTCTGCACGTCACTGATATCCCCCTCAACAGTCTCATGGCAAGGAAATTTGTTTTTTAGTATAAACGAATATATAGCAATATAGCGAATATTATGTAATAATTATGTAGTAAGTCAGTGATAATATCTGACACTGGAAAAGCTGAGTAAATAACTCAGTGTAGATCGCGAGTTATTACTCAGCTTTCCCAGTGTCAGATTTTATCACTGAGTTATTGCCCAGCTTTCCCAGTGTCAGATATCATCCTAGTGTAGATATCATCCTATTCTAATCGCAAATATTTTAATCGCAAATTTTCCATGCAAAAGGCTACACTAATAAGCTTGTCATAATACTCAGTCCAATATTCTTGTCAGAAGACTATGAAACCAATAGAGTGCGCTATTGAGTTATGAACAGCGCCCTCTATTGGTTTCATAGTCTTCTGACAAGAATATATGTCTTGTAATAGAGAGACCAGCACTCCGTAATTCCAGTGATGAAAGAAAGGTTTCTTTATTCGTCACCCATATGTGACGCGCGTTTCGACACTAGTCTGTGTCTTTGTCAAAGTACAGGTGATAACAGCTCAAAGTAATATACAAATGGCACCATTAAATACAATTCAAATAACCCGCCTCCTAGCCACGTCAGTGGTCACATGGCAAGGGGCGGACTGAACCGCCCCCAGCCATGTGATCAGTCACGGGGTCAGGGCGTCATACTGCTAGGCAACCCATCCAAACAGACTGACCATGAGTGGAGTACGGTAAGACATGTATCTAACCATATATTATTATCTATCAGAGCGATCTTTGATCCTTTATACATCTGGTTTACACAATTTTCTGAGTAGCAATACATTAGAATTAGACCGTCTCCTCCTCATGTAAAAAAATTATATGGTCACGGAAGCAGCAATGCCCGTCACATGATGTGTCACATGACATAGCACTGTTACGTCTCAGATCCAAAAAGTATTACAAAAAATATCAAGTCTCATAGAAGATAGATTGCGCTGCGAATTGAAAATTCATGTCAAGTTCAAATATATTCCAGAGAACTGAGGTATCCATATTTGGTTACAAACAACAGCATACATAAATACACAGTAACAATCCACAATTATTTACTGCACTCATTGAATCAGAGGAAAACTACTCAGTGAATATTCCTTATTGAGGCCTTTGGGGCAAGGTCTCAAGTCGATGGATCCAATATGCTTCACGCTGGTGGAGCATCTGGATCCGATTTCCTCCACGTCGAGGTAGGGTCACTTCTTCTAAAATTTGAAAACGCAATTGTGAGATGCGGTGATTTTTTTCTTTAAAATGTTGGGGAATAGGTAACAAGATGTTTTCTTTCCTAATTGTGGACTTATGTTTTGCTACCCGGGTCCTTCATACGCATCGTCGTCTCTCCAACATAGCACAACCCACAGGGACATTTAAGTAAATAAATCACAAAACTGCTGTCACATGTGAAATGACCCCCGAATGGGGATTTGTTGTCCTGTCTGAGGGTGTGCTAGTTGGAGCCTTTGATCACGTTAGAGCAGTGAACACAGTTAAGACAGGGAAATGTTCCTTCCTAACTGTAGAGAAAGTGAGCTGTCGCTGAAGCATCCTGTCACTTCCTACGTCCGCCCGCACAATCATGTCTCTAATGTTTTTATTTCGCTTAAAGCACATCATGGGGCGGTCCCTAAATTCCTGAATTGCAGGATATGATATTTGTAAGATGTTCCAGTGGTTGTAGATGACAGCCCTGACTCGGTCCATCCAAGGATGGTATTTTACCACTAGTGGTATTCTCTGTCCTTTGTCTTTCCTTTCTGTGGGGTTGCTTATCTTGTCTAGCTGTTGATGTAATAGACAGGGCGGATAGCCTCTGTCTATAAATTTCTGAGTCATCTCCGTAACCTAAGATCACGTGTGTCCTGATCCATAACAATATTGGCCACTCTTTTATATTGTGAGTATGGCAAGGATTTTTTTACAGTCGATGGGTGATTACTCTGGAATGACAAGAGACTATTCCTGTCAGTTTTCTTGACATATAAGTCAGTGGTAATCCTATTGTCAGTGCCCTAATCACCCATGTGTCGAGGAAGGAGACACGTTCTGTGTCTTGGTGCAGGGTAAATTTCAGCTCTGGTCTTATATTGTTGATGTAGTCCACAAAGGTCATAAGGGTCTCAATGCTGCACCGCCACACGCAGAAAACGTCATCTATGAAGCGTTTCCAAATATACAGTGATTTTGATATAGTTCACTTGGGTAAATATATTCTCTCTCAAAGTGTGCCATATAGCAATTTGCGTATGGCGGTGCAGCATTGGACCCCATCGCGGTCCCACACCGCTGCTGGAAAAAAGTGTCCTGAAATAAAAATAATTGCGACGTAAGACAATGGACAATAAAGAAAGAAAAAACTTTTTTTCTTGTGCCGTGTAAGGGCTGTCATCTAACAACATCTGGACAGATTCCAGACCTTTTTCATGAGTATGCTCGTATATAAGCTGCAGACGTCTAGAGTGACAAGGATGCAATCATGCGACAGCTCAATTTCCCGTACTGCCTCCAAAAAATGTTGGGTATCCCTGAGATAGGAAGGGGCCTTTTTGGTAAGTGGAGTCAACACTTTGTCAAGAAATATTGCAGGGGGAGATAGGACTGAATCCGTAGCTGCAACAATGGGGCGACCCGGAGGCTTGTCAGGGATTTATGCACTTTCGGAAGTGTGTAAAACACGGGTGTCACAGGGTGTTGGTTGATTAAAAATTCCGCTAATTTTTTGTCAATAACATGTTGTGATAAATTTTCATCAACCAAAGTCTGTAACTCCGTTTAATGGTCCAGACCGGATCCCCCTGCAATATTTTCATAGACATTGTGGTCAGATAATTGTCCCAAAATCTCTCTAACATAATAATCTTTGTCTAGTATAACAAGGGCACCGCCTTTGTCCGCAGGCTTAAAAACCAGGGAGTCATCATCAGTCAGATGATTGACCACCTGTCTCTCCTCTACGGACAAATTATGGTGAATATAATAGTCACCTTTCTTAAAATTCGCAAGTAGTATGGCAATATCACGTTGTACAAGTTGTATGTACGTTTCACTGGGGTGATATGTCTTCGGAGGCATATAATGGCTCTTAAGCCTTAGGCCAAACTGCTGCAAATTAATAGTGATGATACATTTTCAATAGGGACCGGATCATGCATTGATACATTTTGTATTTTGTAACCAAATATGGATACCTCAGTTCTCTGGAATATATTTGAACTTGACATGAATTTTCAATACGCAGCGCAATCTATCTTCTATGAGACTTGATATTTTTTGTAATACTTTTTTGGATCTGAGACGTAACAGTGCTATGTCATGTGACACATCATGTGACGGGCATTGCTGCTTCCGTGACCATATAATTTTTTTACATGAGGAGGAGACGGTCTAATTCTAATGTATTGCTACTCAGAAAATTGTGTAAACCAGATGTATAAAGGATCAAAGATCGCTCTGATAGATAATAATATATGGGTTAGATACATGTCTTACCGTACTCCACTCATGGTCAGTCTGTTTGGATGGTTGCCTAGCAGTATGACGCCCTGACCCCGTGACTGATCACATGGCTGGGGGCGGTTCAGTCCGCCCCTTGCCATGTGACCACTGACGTGGCTAGGAGGCAGGTTATTTGAATTGTATTTAATGGTGCCATTTGTATATTACTTGAGCTGTTATCACCTGTACTTTGACAAAGACACAGACTAGTGCCGAAACGCGCGTCACATATGGGTGACGAATAAAGAAACCTTTCTTTCATCACTGGAATTACGGAGTGCTGGTCTCTCTATTACAAGTTTCGAGGTATCTACCTTTTGAACCGTGCACCTGGACCGCGACTGAAGCGCAGTGCCGCCCCCATTCATTTCTAATTGATTTCCCTGATTTTTTGGAGCGTGCACGTGCAGTCGAGCTCAAATATACAGATGAGTACCTACGGCTATGATGATGAGGAAGCCCGTGCAATAGTAGCACGCATTGATTCATCGGCAGAGTTCCTGAGAATACCTCCAGGTGAACTGAGAAGCCGTGATTTGGAGAGAACTTCCAAGCAACTGGTATCGCTACAATTGCATGCAACCACTCTAGCGGAGTATCACCGCTCTAAACGCATTCCACGTGGATTAAGAGTGAACCTCAGACCCACTTTCTTCCGAGAGAGCGTTGAATATTGTGCCCGCTTCGCCAATATTTTAAACAAGTGTTCACTGGACATTATAGTTCTGACAATTGAACACCTGACCAGAGCCATTGCCGAGTGCCAAGAAGGCATCAGCACTATTGAGTCCCAATTAAGAGACTGTCTAAAAAAAGAAGATCTCGATATCCTGAAAGAAAAGATTGATAAACAATGTACCGAATTACAAAGTTCTATACAGATTACAAAGCGTACAAAATACATTCGGGATATGGAAGACTACCAAAGAAACCAAGTGTACAGATGGCAGGACAAGGCCGGCACTGCTACATCTCAACCACCGCGTCGATCCGTCGCAGAGCGGGCACAGCATCATCCGACTCTGGGAGCGACTCCACAACAGGTCAGCGCAATTTTTTAGGAGCACGCAGACGCCCAAGAAGGCCAACACCAGGCGCTCAGGCCGACACCATCATCGGGGACGCCGAAGCTCCACGTCTAACCCGGTCACAGGTACTCAGCACACCTTAGTGTTAAATTTATCATCTAAGAATCTCTCTCCACTCCAAATTGGACTTCTTGAAAAGGGACTATCTTTCAGTCCGACCACTAGTCTGGACACATTTGGACTGGACATGGATTTAAATCGCTTCTTTCGGAGCATACGGCTTAAAAGCCACTTTTCAAATGTATCAATGCATGATCCGGTCCCTATTGAAAATGTACCATCACTATTAAATTTGCAGCAGTTTGGCCTAAGGCTTAAGAGCCATTATATGCCTCCGAAGACATATCACCCCAGTGAAACGTACATACAACTTGTACAACGTGATATTGCCATACTACTTGCGAATTTTAAGAAAGGTGACTATTATATTCACCATAATTTGTCCGTAGAGGAGAGACAGGTGGTCAATCATCTGACTGATGATGACTCCTGGTTTTTAAGCCTGCGGACAAAGGCGGTGCCCTTGTTATACTAGACAAAGATTATTATGTTAGAGAGATTTTGGGACAATTATCTGACCACAATGTCTATGAAATATTGCAGGGGGATCCGGTCTGGACCATTAAACGGGAGTTACAGACTTTGGTTGATGAAAATTTATCACAACATGTTATTGACAAAAAATTAGCGGAATTTTTAATCAACCAACACCCTGTGACACCCGTGTTTTACACACTTCCGAAAGTGCATAAATCCCTGGACAAGCCTCCGGGTCGCCCCATTGTTGCAGCTACGGATTCAGTCCTATCTCCCCCTGCAATATTTCTTGACAAAGTGTTGACTCCACTTACCAAAAAGGCCCCTTCCTATCTCAGGGATACCCAACATTTTTTGGAGGCAGTACGGGAAATTGAGCTGTCGCATGATTGCATCCTTGTCACTCTAGACGTCTGCAGCTTATATACGAGCATAACTCATGAAAAAGGTCTGGAATCTGTCCAGATGTTGTTAGATGACAGCCCTTACACGGCACAAGAAAAAAAGTTTTTTCTTTCTTTATTGTCCATTGTCTTACGTCGCAATTATTTTTTATTTCAGGACACTTTTTTCCAGCAGCGGTGTGGGACCGCGATGGGGTCCAATGCTGCACCGCCATACGCAAATTGCTATATGGCACACTTTGAGAGAGAATATATTTACCCAAGTGAACTATATCAAAATCACTGTATATTTTGGAAACGCTTCATAGATGACGTTTTCTGCGTGTGGCGGTGCAGCATTGAGACCCTTATGACCTTTGTGGACTACATCAACAATATAAGACCAGAGCTGAAATTTACCCTGCACCAAGACACAGAACGTGTCTCCTTCCTCGACACATGGGTGATTAGGGGCACTGACAATAGGATTACCACTGACTTATATGTCAAGAAAACTGACAGGAATAGTCTCTTGTCATTCCAGAGTAATCACCCATCGACTGTAAAAAAATCCTTGCCATACTCACAATATAAAAGAGTGGCCAATATTGTTATGGATCAGGACACACGTGATCTTAGGTTACGGGAGATGACTCAGAAATTTATAGACAGAGGCTATCCGCCCTGTCTATTACATCAACAGCTAGACAAGATAAGCAACCCCACAGAAAGGAAAGACAAAGGACAGAGAATACCACTAGTGGTAAAATACCATCCTTGGATGGACCGAGTCAGGGCTGTCATCTACAAACACTGGAACATCTTACAAAAATCATATCCTGCAATTCAGGAATTTAGGGACCGCCCCATGATGTGCTTTAAGCGAAATAAAAACATTAGAGACATGATTGTGCGGGCGGACGTAGGAAGTGACAGGATGCTTCAGCGACAGCTCACTTTCTCTACAGTTAGGAAGGGAACATTTCCCTGTCTTAACTGTGTTCACTGCTCTAACGTGATCAAAGGCTCCAACATAGCACACCCTCAGACAGGACAACAAATCCCCATTCGGGGTCATTTCACATGTGACAGCAGTTTTGTGATTTATTTACTTAAATGTCCCTGTGGGTTGTGCTATGTTGGAGAGACGACGATGCGTATGAAGGACCGGGTAGCAAAACATAAGTCCACAATTAGGAAAGAAAACATCTTGTTACCTATTCCCAACATTTTAAAGAAAAAAATCACCGCATCTCACAATTGCGTTTTTCAAATTTTAGAAGAAGTGACCCTACCTCGACGTGGAGGAAATCGGATCCAGATGCTCCACCAGCGTGAAGCATATTGGATCCATCGACTTGAGACGCTTGCCCCCAAAGGCCTCAATAAGGAATATTCACTGAGTAGTTTCCTCTGATTCAATGAGTGCAGTAAATAATTGTGGATTGTTACTGTGTATTTATGTATGCTGTTGTTTTGTAACCAAATATGGATACCTCAGTTCTCTGGAATATATTTGAACTTGACATGAATTTTCAATACGCAGCGCAATCTATCTTCTATGAGACTTGATATTTTTTGTAATACTTTTTGGATCTGAGACGTAACAGTGCTATGTCATGTGACACATCATGTGACGGGCATTGCTGCTTCCGTGACCATATAATTTTTTTACATGAGGAGGAGACGGTCTAATTCTAATGTATTGCTACTCAGAAAATTGTGTAAACCAGATGTATAAAGGATCAAAGATCGCTCTGATAGATAATAATATATGGGTTAGATACATGTCTTACCGTACTCCACTCATGGTCAGTCTGTTTGGATGGGTTGCCTAGCAGTATGACGCCCTGACCCCGTGACTGATCACATGGCTGGGGGCGGTTCAGTCCGCCCCTTGCCATGTGACCACTGACGTGGCTAGGAGGCGGGTTATTTGAATTGTATTTAATGGTGCCATTTGTATATTACTTTGAGCTGTTATCACCTGTACTTTGACAAAGACACAGACTAGTGTCGAAACGCGCGTCACATATGGGTGACGAATAAAGAAACCTTTCTTTCATCACTGGAATTACGGAGTGCTGGTCTCTCTATTACAAGTTTCGAGGTATCTACCTTTTGACCGTGCACCTGGACCGCGACTGAAGCGCAGTGCCGCCCATTCATTTCTAAAGAATATATGTCTTGTCATAAGACTGTGAATCCAATAGAGGGCGCTGTTCATAACTCAATAGCGCCATCCATTGGTTTTCATAGTCTTATGACAGCTGAAAAACAAGGCAGATTCTGCTCATTTGCATGTCTTTCCCATATGCCCATGTTTATTCAAATGAGTTTTTACATGACAAAACTGTATAGAAAGGTTATTGAATATTATGTTAGGACAATCAGAAAACTTTTTGTCGCCTTAATGATATTGATCTAGGTGTGCAGGTCCACCCAAGCCAACAACAGATGCAAAATAACTTTGAGATTTACTGATTCTCAGTCAGATGAAAGCTACTTTGGAATATTTAATTGTGCACAAGGCTGCCATCGTAAGGTATGCTGGCTGTTATCTGTCTCATGGATAGATGGATGGCTTGTACATACCTGGCTTTTGGCATATACCCTTTGTTTTGTTGTCTATCGTATGTTGTGCATAATAGGAGTCTAAGATGCATCCAGCTATCCTCTTAATGCTGTGGCCAAACCACTTCCACAAATACTGCTCTTCTCTAGGGACTTTGGCACAGGGTCATTTGAAAATGACAGGCAGAGGAAAGAAGCATGCCGTTCCTCAGGGGTGGTAGGAGTCGGGCAGGTGCACCAGGCTGGAGCTTAAGTGGGAAGTTGGAGAAGGTTCGTGCGATTACGTCAAAGGACGCACCAGAGTTGGTTGAGTGGCTCACTCAGCCTTCCGCTTCTGCACCCTCCTCATCCTCTGTATCTGCACCCTCCTCACTCTCTGCTATGTGCGCCCCAAAGACACCACCACCAACACCACCATAGCCCCTCCACTAGAGGAATTATTTTCCCATTCATTCACAGACCATACCGGTGCGCAGCTATTTTTGGCATCGGATGAGGAAAAGGAGGTAGCAACGGCCGCCACCCAGCGGTCTGACGACAGTACCTAGATCAGCCCAAGTAGGGTGATCCCCGCTGTTGCTGCCTACTCCGAGGATCTCTAATGTCAGTTGTGGTGAAGGTAACGATGATTAGTTATAGACAAACATTGGCCAGGACGTTTCGCGTACGCGAACGCGCATTCGAGATCAAATGTTTACGTACCGCGCTTTTGCAGCGGGCCCCATTCGCTTTAATGGCAGGCGAATCTGAAAAACCTACAAGTCATATTTGCAGTCACCAAATACGTACTAGAAGAGCACAAATAGTCCCACAACATGGACAGTGACACACCAGAGGTCGATCAATGGCAAAAATTCCCACAAAAAATATGTATTTTAATCAGGGAAACGGATGTGCCCTGCTGGAGCCTAGAAATTTTTTGTTTTAAGCCACTGTAGGCCAGTGGAGTACAGGCCACAAAAATTATGCATTCACCTGACAGAAAAGAACAAATGATTATGTGACTGGAGGTATATTAGGTGGTCAGTGGATAATAATTTTTACAGTAGGCCAGTGGAGTACAGGCCCCAAAAATTATGCATTCACTGGACAGAAAGGTACAAGTGATTATGTGGCTGGAGGTATATTAGGCGGTCATTGATAGCAATTTACTGTAGGCCAGTGGAGTACCTAGGTGAGTGTTGGGCTTACCGCGACTTATGCATTGACAGCACAGGCTGCAGATGGCAACACTATTGTCAGCAGCTAACACGTTAAAAAAAGCCCACACTGTGGAACCATGTACCAGCGTCCTGGGAGCGCAAGATGTGACCGTGCATGGTGGATGGCTCGCTCCAGATACATTTGCAGTCTGCTTTTGCCTCCTGTGTACTGCAAGTTCTGCCTGCTTCTCCTCCTTCTCCTCCCTATCTACTGCTCCGTCTCTCCCTCTGAACTCCCCTCCTCTTCTTCTCTTGTGGGCACCCACGTGACGTTCATCGACACATCATCATCGTCACCTTCACCACCCCTGACATTAGAGATCTCGGAGTAGGCAGCAACAGCAGGGACCACCCTCCTTGGGCTGATCTGGGTACTGTCGTCAGACCGCTGGGTGGTGGCCGTTGCTATCTCCTCTTCCTCATCCGATGCCAAGAATGGCTGCGCATCGGCAAGGTCTGGGAATTGATGGGAAAATAATTCCTCTGACTCTAGTGGAGGAGCTATGGTGGTGGTGTCTTTGGGGGTGCACACAGCGGAGAGTGAGGAGGGTGCAGATACAGAGGAGGGTGCAGAAGCAGAAGGCTGAGTGAGCCACTCAACCAACTCTGGTGCATCCTTTCACGTAATCGCACGCACCTTCTCCAACTTCTCACTTAGGCTCCGTCCTGGTGCACCTGTCCGATCCCTACCACCCCTGCAGAATGGCCTGCCTCTTCCTCTGCCTGTCATTTTCAAAATGACCCTGTGACAAAGTCCCTATAGAAGAGCAGTATTTGTGGAAGCAGGTATATAGGGGGCAACTGGTATATCACACCAGTTGCAATTAGTTGTTCCAATGGCGTTTGCCTATCTGTATAGCTGTGGTATCACAGCAGAACCGCACACAAATGCTGCTCAATACAAATGCACTATATATAAATTATATTATAGGTATATCACACCCCTGCCTCAATCATTTTTTTTTTTCCTGTGGCAACTGATATATTACACCAGTTGCAATTAGTTGTTCCAATGGCATTTGTCTGCCTGTATAGCTGCGGTATCACAACAGAACCGCACACAAATGCTGCACAATACAAATGCACTATATAGAAATTATATTATAGGTATATCACACCCCTGCCTCAATCAGTTTTTTTTTTCCTGTGGCAACTGATATATCACACTAGTTGCAATTAGTTGTACCAATGGCGTTTGTCTGTCTGTATAGCTGCGGTATCACAGCAGAACCGCACACAAATGCTGCACAATACAAATGCACTATATAGAAATTTTATGATAGGTATATCACACCCCTGCCTCATCCAGATTTTTTGGGGGGCAACTGGTATATCACACCAGTTACAATTAGTTGTTCCAATATTGTTTGTCCCTCTGTATAGCTGCGTTATCTCAGCAGAACCGCACACAAATGCTGCACAATACAAATGCACTATAATATACTTTCATAGTAACATAGTAACATAGTAACATAGTAACATAGTACATAAGGCCTGCAAGTTGATCCAGAGGAAGGCAAAAAACCCTGTGAGGTAGAAGCCAATTTTCTCCACTTTAGGGGAATAAAAAATTCCTTCCCGACTCCAATCATGCAATCAGAATAACTCCCTGGATCAACGACCCCTCTCTAGTAGCTATAGCCTGTAATATTATTACGCTCCAGAAATACATCCAGGCCCCTCTTGAATTCCTTTATTGTACTCACCATCACCACCTCCTCAGGCAGAGAGTTCCATAGTCTCACTGCTCTTACCGTAAAGAATCCTCTTCTATGTTTGTGTACAAACCTTCTTTCCTCCAGACGCAGAGGATGTCCCCTCGTCACAGTCACAGTCCTGGGGATAAATAGCTGATGGGAGAGATCTCTGTACTGACCCCTGATATATTTATACATATTAATTAGATCTCCCCTCAGTCGTCTTTTTTCTAAAGGGAATAACCCTAATTTTGATAATCTTTCAGGGTACTGTAGTTGCCCCATTCCAGTTATTACTTTAGTTGCCCTCCTCTGGACCTTCTCCAGCTCTGCTATGTCTGCCTTGTTTACAGGAGCCCAGAACTGTACACAGTACTCCATGTGTGGTCTGACTAGCGATTTGTAAAGTGGTAGGACTATGTTCATATCACGGGAATCTATGCCCCTTTTGATGCAACCCATTATCTTGTTGGCCTTGGCAGCAGCTGCCTGACACTGTTTTTTGCTGCTTAGTTTGCTGTTTATTAAAATTCCTAGATCCTTTTCCATGTCAGTGTTACCGAGTGTTTTACCATTTAGTATGTACGGGTGACTTGCATTTTTCCTTCCCATGTGCATAACCTTACATTTATCAGTGTTAAACCTCATCTGCCACTTATCTGCCCAAGCCTCCAATCTATCCAGATCCCTCTGTAGTAGTATATTGTCCTCATCAGTGTAAATTACTTTACACAGTTTAGTGTCATCTGCGAAAATTGATACTTTACTATGCAAGCCTTCTACAAGATCATTAATAAATATATTGAAGAGAATAGGGCCCAATACTGACCCCTGAGGTACTCCGCTAGTGACAGTGACCCAATCTGAGTGTGTACCGTTAATAACCACCCTCTGTTTTCTATCACTCAGCCAGTTACTTACCCACATACAGATGTTTTCTCCCAGTCCGAGCATTCTCATTTTATATACTAACCTTTTATGCGGTACAGTGTCAAATGCTTTGGAGAAGTCCAGATATACGATATCCATTGATTCGCCGCTGTCAAGTCTAGAACTTACCTCCTCATAGAAACTGATTAAATTAGTTTGACATGACCGATCCCTCACGAAGCCATGCTGATATGGCGTTATTTGCTTATTTCCGTTAAGATGCTCTAATATAGCATCTCTCAGAAAACCTTCAAACAGTTTACCCACAACAGATGTTAAACTTACCGGCCTATAGTTTCCAGGCTCTGTTTTTGGCCCCTTTTTGAATATTGGCACCACATATGCCACGCGCCAATCCTGTGGGACATTCCCTGTCAGTATAGAGTCTGCAAATATCAGAAATAAGGGTCTGGCTATGACATTACTTAATTCCTTTAGGATACGGGGGTGTATGCCATCCGGTCCTGGCGATTTGTCTATTTTAATCTTTTTAAGTCGCTGATGTACTTCTTCCTGGGTCAGACAGGACACTTTTAATGGGGAATTTATTTTTGCATTCTGCATGTCATCTGACAATTTATTTTCCTCAGTGAATACATTGGAGAAAAAAATATTTAACAGCTTTGCTTTCTCCTTGTCGCTCTCTGCGACTCCCCCCTCATTACTCTTTAAAGGGCCAACACCTTCAGATTTATACTTTTAACATTTATATAATTGAAGAACATTTTAGGGTTAGTTTTACTCTCTTTGGCAATTAATCTCTCGGTCTCTAGTTTGGCCGCTTTTATTTGTTTTTTACATGTTCTATTTTTTTCCTTATAGTTTTTCAGTGCTTCCGTGCTACCCTCCTGTTTTAGTGTTTTATATGCTTTCTTTTTGTCATTTATTGCTTTCTTTACAGTTCTGTTTATCCACATTGGTTTCTTTTTGTTCCTTAACCTTTTATTACCATACGGTATGTACCTCTCACAATGAGTTTTTAGGATGTTTTTAAAGATATCCCATTTTGTTTCTGTATTTGTGAGGACTATGTTAGAAAGTATATTATAAGTATATTACACCCCTCATGTCACGCCTATCGATAGCACACCTATACCAGTCCTTACCAGGACTTTTTGGCCCTATTAGCTAGCATTTGGTGTCTCTATTCTCTCTAACAGTCTGTCCCTGCTCTACACAGCAACCTCTCCCTACACTGGCAAAAAACAGAATGTAAAATGGCAGCCAGACTGGGCATATTTATAGGGTAGGGGGTGTGTCCATGTGCTGAAGCATCTCAATTGGCTGTCCTGTCCCACCTGATGGATATGCCATGGGTCAAAGTTCTGCACAATGCAAAGAATATGGCGCCGGTGGACATCGCCATATGTTCGCCTGTTCGGTGAACAGCGAACGAGCAATGTTCGACGCGAAATGACTGCCGGGCGAACTGCAAGGCCATCTCTAGAAGCAGGAATTTCGCACCCCTCAATCTGTTTTTTGTGGAAGCAGGTATATCAATTCCCTTAATCAGTATTTTGTGGAAGCAGGTATATCACACCCTTCAATCTGTATTTTGTGGGCAGGTTATATCAAACCCCTTAGGGAGCATTCACACGACCGTGTTTTTCTTCCGTGTCCGTTCCGCGTCCGTTCCGCAATTTTGACGGACAATGCACAGACCCATTCATTTCTATGGGTCCGTGAAAATTGCGGTATGCCTTTTATTCTCATCCGTGTGCTGTCCGTTCCGTGTCCGTTCCGTGTGTCCGTTCCTTTTTTTCTAGAACATGTCCTATACTTGGCCGCAAATCACGGTCCGTGGCCCCATAGAAAGTCATTGGGTCCGTGAAAAACGGATAGCACACGGAAATGCATCCATGTGTCATCCGTTTTTAACGGACCCCTGGACTGAAAACATTCTAGGAAACCCCATTTCAGTCCCATTTCAGTTTTTTGCAGACCGTGAAAAACGGATGACACACGGAAGCACCACGTCCGTATTATACGGACTTGCGGAATGGAAAAGGAAAGATAACTGAAGACATACGGAACACACGGATCCGTGATTTACGGACCGCAAAACCAACACGGTCGTGTGAATGCTCCCTTAGGCCTAGTTCACACGAACGTTTTTTTTGCGGGTGTACGGGCCGTTTTTTTGTGTTCCGTATACGGTCCGTATACGGAACCATTCATTTCAATGGTTCCGCAAAAAAAAACGGAATGTGTTCCGTATGCATTCCGTTTCCGTATTTCCGTTTTTCCGTTCCGTTTAAAGATAGAACATGTCCTATATTTGGCCGCAAATCACGTTCCGTGG
The DNA here is from genome assembly GCF_905171765.1 of Bufo bufo. Lineage (NCBI taxonomy): Eukaryota > Metazoa > Chordata > Amphibia > Anura > Bufonidae > Bufo > Bufo bufo. Next base: position 410,066,291 of record NC_053393.1, on the reverse strand, counting down.
CTCCATTAAAGTCAATGGGTCCGCAAAAAAAACGGAACACATACGGAAATGCATCCGTATGTCTTCCGTATCCGTTCCGTTTTTTTTTGAACCATCTATTGAAAATTTTTTCTATGTAATTACTGTATACTGTATATGCCATACGTAAAAACGGAACGGAAAAACGGAAAGGAAACGGAAACACAACGGAACTCAAAAACTGAACAACGGATCCGTGAAAAACGGACCGCAAAAAACTATAAAAGCCATACGTTCGTGTGAACTAGGCCTTAATCAGTATTTTGTGGAAGCAGGTATATCGCACCCATCAATCAGTATTTTGTGGAAACAGGTATATAGAACCCTTTAATAGAGATGTCCCGAACTATTCGGCGAACAGTTCCCGGCGAACATAGCTTGTTCGCGTTCGCCGCGGCGGGCGAACATATGCAATGTTCGATCCGCCCCCTATTCGTCATCATTGAGCAAACTTTGACCCTGTACCTCACAGTCAGCAGACACATTCCAGCCAATCAGCAGCAGACCCTCCCTCCCAGACCCTCCCACCTCCTGGACAGCATCCATTTTAGATTCATTCGGAAGCCGCAGTCTTAGGCTAGTTTCACACTTGCGGCAGGACGGATCCGACATGCTGTTCACCATGTCGGATCCGTCCTGCTGCTGTTTCGCCGTGCCCCCGGGCCGCCGCTCCGTCCCCATTGACTATAATGGGGACGGGGGCGGAGCTCCGGCGCAGCACGGCGGTGCACGGAGAAAGCCACCGGACTAAAAAACCTGACATGTAGTAATTTTAATCCGGCGGCCGTGCTGCGCCGGAGCTCCGCCCCCGTCCCCATTATAGTCAATGGGGACGGAGCGGCGGCCCGGGGGCACGGCAAAACAGCCGCAGGACGGATCCGACATGGTGAACAGCATGTTGGATCCGTCCTGCCGCAAGTGTGAAACTAGCCTTAGTGAGAGGAGGGACAGTGTAGCTGCTGCTGATTTAATAGGGAAATCGATAGCTAGGCCAGTGTATTCAGTGTTCACTCCAGTCCTGAAAGACTCATCTGATCTCTGTTGTAAGGACAGCGTCCTGACAGCACCCCAAAAAGCCATTTTTAGGGCTAGTACATCAGTCTGCTTTTTTTTTCCCCTCTGTAATCTAATTGCAGTTGCCTGCCAGCATGTGTGTAAGGCCCTGCCAGTGCACAGTGTCACCAGTGCAACTCATATCTGGTGTCACAGTAGATTACATAAAAAAAAAAAAAATTTGGACTGTAATATAATAGCAGTCAGTTGCCTGCAAGCGTGTGTGTTTCAGGCCCTGCAAGTGCACAGTGTCACCAGTGCAACTCATATCTGGTGTCACAAAACAATAACAAACACAGGTGCACTCTGTAGTCTCACTAAACCCTCAAACTGATTTTAAAATTGAGAGATTAGTCAACATGTTCTACGGTGTAGAACATGTCTAAGCCCGGGCACCACGCCAAGGTTTCTCAAGTAGCCCGGGACCTAACACTCTCCTACCTGAGCCGTATGGGCGATACCAGGGGCCAGTGGGCAAATTACAGGAGCATAAGGCCGACTAACAAACAGCTCACCAGTTACCTCCAGCATGTAGCCATGCTTGCAATGGGAGGAGGGAGGAGTCTGCGAGTCCCACTCAAGACTGGCTGATATGTCCCAGGCCTCACAGGTGCACCTAAATGTGGCCTGTAGATGGAAAACAGGCACATTTAAATTGGAGTTAATACACCTCCAGGAATCTATATATACAAACTAAGAAGACAGGTTGGCATTAGCAGGAGGTGCTCGAACCCACATGCAGCTGTGCATATATACAGGGGAGCAAATCCTGCACTTGTGGCCCGTTGCTAATGGCAATCCCCAGCAAAATTCATACGGTGGAGGATGCCCGCGGCGAACCACAAGTACCACAATAGACATCCTACACAAGGCAACAAGTGCGGATGTCATAATTAATATAACAATATAACAAAACAATAACAAACACAGGTGCACTCTGTAGTCTCACTAAACCCTCAAACTGATTTTAAAATTGAGAGATTAGTCAACATGTTCTATGGTCTAGAATATGTCTAAGCCCGGGCCCGGGCTACTTGAGAAACCTTGGCGTGGTGCCTGGGCTTAGACATGTTCTACACCGTAGAACATGTTGACTAATCTCTCAATTTTAAAATCAGTTTGAGGGTTTAGTGAGACTACAGAGTGCACCTGTGTTTGTTATTGTTTTGTTATATTGTTATATTGTTATATTAATTATGACATCCGCACTTGTTGCCTTGTGTAGGATGTCTATTGTGGTACTTGTGGTTCGCCGCGGGCATCCTCCACCGTATGCATTTTGCTGGGGACTGCCATTAGCAACGGGCCACAAGTGCAGGATTTGCTCCCCTGTATATATGCACAACTGCATGTGGGCTCGAGCACCGCCTGCTAATGCCAACCTGTCTCATATCTGGTGTCACAGTAAGCGTGTGTGTTTCAGGCCCTGCAAGTGCACAGTGTCACCAGTGCAACTCATATCTGGTGTCACAGTAGATTACATTTAAAAAAACAGCAACAATTTTGACTGTAATATAATAGCTGTCAGTTGCCTGCAAGCGTGTGTGTTTCAGTCCCTGCAAGTGCACAGTGTCACCAGTGCAACTCATATCTGGTGTCACAGTAGATTACATTTAAAAAAATTAATAAAATTTTGACTGTAATATAATAGCAGTTAGTTGCCTGCAAGCGTGTGTGTCAGACCTACAGCGTGTACTGTGCTAACTACTGCCAGTGCACAGTGCCACTCATATCTGGTGTCACAGTAGCTTGCACGCATAGTACAACTAATCTAAAAAAAATTACAGGCAGAGGCAGGCCACCCCACAGGGGCCGTCGTGGTCATGGTGCTGTGATTCCCTTTGGCCCTAGAATAATGCCCAGTGTTCAGAGGCCATGTACCCTGAACTCAAAAAGATCTGAGGACATAGTTGACTGGCTAACACAGGACACCCAATCTTCTACAGCTTCCGCTCGGAACCTTGACGCACCATCCTCCTCCCAGCTTCGGGCACCTCTCAAGTTATCACTCGCCCGCCTGCCGCCACCACCAACACTAGCACCACAGCTGCTTCACTTGATCTGTCAGAGGAGTTATTTACACATCAGTTGGAAGAAATGAGTGATGCGCAACCATTATTGCCAGAGGATGTAGATAACATTACACACATGGACGTACGGTGTGATGATGATGATGTTGTACCCGCTGCTGCTTCCTTTGCTGAGTTGTCAGATACAAGTGAAGCGGTTGATGATGACGATGTGTTCGTGGATGTCACGTGGGTGACCACTCGAAGAGAAGAAGAACAGGGGGAAAGTTCAGATAAGGAGACAGAGAGGAGGAGGAGACGAGTTGGAAGCAGGGGGAGGTCGTCGCAAGGAGCTAGTGGCACAGTCAGACAGCATGTATCGGCACCCGGGGTCAGCCAGACAGCACGACAATCAACGCATGCTGTTGCCACCAATAGAATGCCGTCATTGCAAAGCTCAGCAGTGTGGCATTTTTTTTGTGTGTCTGCCTCTGATAACAGCGATGCCATTTGCAACCTGTGCCAAAAGAAACTGAGTCGTGGGAAATCCAACACCCACCAAGGTACAACTGCTTTGCGAAGGCACATGATCTCACATCACAAACGCCTATGGGATCAACACATGATGACGAGTACAAGCAGCACACAAGCTCAAAGCCACCATCCTCCTCCTGGTCCAGCATCTTCAGCCACGTCAACCACTGCTGTCCTCCTTGCCCCCTCTCAACCATCCGCCACTCGGTCTCTCGCCTTGAGCAGTTCCTGCTCATCTGCCCACAGTCAGGTGTCTGTCAAGGAAATGTTTGAGCGTAAGAAGCCAATGTCACAGAGTCACCCCCTTGCCTGGCGTCTGACCGCTGGCTTGTCTGAACTCTTAGCCCGCCAGCTTTTACCATACAAGCTGGTGGAGTCTGAGGCCTTCAAAAAAAATTTAGCTATTGGGACACCGCAGTGGAAGGTACCCGGCCGAAATTTCTTTGCACAAAAGGCAATCCCCAACCTGTACTCTATTGTGCAAAAGGAAGTCATGGCATGTCTGGCACACAGTGTTGGAGCAAGGGTCCATCTGACCACTGATACCTGGTCTGCAAAGCACGGTCAGGGCAGGTATATCACCTACACTGCGCATTGGGTAAACCTGCTGACGGCTGCCAAGCATGGAATGAATTTCACCGGAAAATATAACTGTAAATTTTTTTTTAACCTGTCTACTAGGTATAGCAGTGGTACTTCACACCCAAAAATTTGTGAATTTCGCCCATTATTAAGTCAATCCGTGATAAGCTCCTGTGAGTCTTTGAGAGACATGAGTAATTTTTTTGCATTACCCTCCAAATATCGATCCACCCCAATTCCTCTGTCATATTTTTTTAATTAGATCCCGTGCCTACATTTTGTGCATTACCAGCTCTACATCTATCTATTTTACTATCCATAACATTATTAAAATCCCCCATTACTAAAAGTGGTTTATCGCCTACTTTAAGCACAAAAGTGAATCTCTAATAAAACATCTATTTTAAAGGGTGGCGGTATATAAACATTTGCAATTATCCAAGGTCTTCCTTGCAATAAAAAATCAATCAGAACATATCGACCTTCCTCATCTATTGCTGTTTTCCCTATTTTATTATCTATGTCCCGATGTATTAGTATGCTCACCCCTCTAGCATATGATGAATAAACTGAGTGAAAGGAGTGTTGTATCCACGGCCTAGACAACCCATTTATTTTTTCACCAATCAAGTGTGTCTCTTGTAAACACACTATAGCCGGTAAGGATCTATGTATTGCATCAAAAACTGCCACTCTTTACACCCCTACTCAAACCCCTAATATTCCAAGAAATTATTCTCATAAAACCTATTTATACTAACCAGGAAGGGCGGGAGGGGGGGGGGGGAACTAACAAAAAAAAAACTTGAAATAACATAAAATACGTAAAAATAAAAAATAATAATCTTGATCTAGGAGGACGATGTACATATGGAGCAGGGGGTTGAGGAGGCGGTGGATGTGGTGGTGTAGGTGAAAGCGGCGGTGGAGGAGGAGGAGGTAGCCTGCTTTTTGCTTTTAAATTTATTTTTATTTTTTTAAATCAGGGTACACCCCAAAACACTGGGGAATATAACCTGTGATAACCCCCTCCAGTCGTGCTAAACACGCGTTCAGATAATACATTGGCTGCAGGGCAGGCCAGCACCTCCAAGGGGTAAAGGGGTCAGGCCATGTGCACAATTTGGAGACCCAGAAGTTGCAGGGGCTGACCCCTGTCAGTCAGTTCGTGTAGGAGTGTGCACACTTACTGCCCCACCATGTTGCACGTCCCCGTTATGTTTACGATCCAATTTGATATCTGCTCTATCAAATTTCGATGTTCTTTTATGCGCCTACCATGTTGATCACGGTTATCGGCGAATCAGGGTTATCGGCGAATCAGGTAGAGGAGGGGTATATTACACCCAAAAATTTGTGAATTTCACCCAAAAATTTAACAGACAATTTTTTTTTACCTGTCTACTAGGTATAGCAGTGGTACATCACACCCAAAAGTTGGTGAATTTCACCAGAAAATTTAACTGACAAATTTATATATTTTTTTTTACCTGTCTACCAGGTATAGCAGTGGTACATCACACCCAAAAATTGTTGAATTTCAACCGAAAATGTAACTGATAATTATATATTTTTTTACCAGTCTACTAGGTATAGCAGTGGTATATCACACCCAAAAATTTGTGAATTTCACCAGAAATTGTAACTGACAATTTTTTTTTTTTTACCGGTCTAATAGGTATAGCAGTGGTACATCACACCCAAAAATTGGTGAATTTCACCAGAAAATGTAAATGACATTATTTTTTTTTTCCGGTCTACTATGTATAGCTGTGGAACTTCACACCCAAAAATTGTTGAAATTAAACTGAAAATCTAACTGACAATTTTTTTTTTGTACCAGTCTAATAGGTATAGCAGTGGTACATCACACCCAAAAATTGGTAAATTTCACCAGAAAATGTAAATGACAAATTAGTGAAATTACATAAAATAAAATACGTACAAATAAAAATAAAAATTTGATTTATGAGGTGGAGTTCCATATGGAGTAGGAGTTTAAGGAGGCGGTAGACGTAGCGGTGTAGGTGGAAGCAGCGGTGGAGGAGGACGAGGTATCCAACACAGGTTTTTGGTTTTAATTTTATTTTTTAAAATTAGGGTACACTCCAAAAGAGTGGTAAATATCCAAAATACAAGAATGAGTAATTGCGCTGCAGTATAACAATAGCTGGTTAGTGCCGGTATACATGTCTATTATGCACAAGGTACGGACAAGTCCTGTGGAATCCATGCTTGGTTCATTTTAATGAACGTGAGCTTGTCCACATTGGCTGTGGACAGGCGGCTGCGCTTGTCTGTGATGACGCCCCCTGCCGTGCTAAACACACGTTCAGATAATACACTGGCTGCAGGGCAGGCCAGCACCTCCAAGGCATAAAGAGCAAGCTCAGGCCATGTGCCCAATTTGGAGACCCAGAAGTTGAAGAGGGCAGACCCGTCATTCAGTACGTGTAGGCGTGTGCACACATACTGCTCCACCATGTTGGTGAAATGCTGCCTCCTGCTAAGACGTTCCATATCAGCTGGTGGTGTTGGTTGTTGTGGCATGCTGACAAAGGTTTCGGCCATGCTAACCCTGCCTTCTGAGGTGCTGGCAGTGCCCCAGCTGCGTTGGCGACCTCTTCCTCGCCCTCTGCCTTTGCCTTGTGCTTCCACTGTGCCCCCGCTGTCAGGTGGGAATGCCACCAGCAGCGCGTCTACCAGCGTGCGCTTGTACTCGCACATCTTTTACGATCACGCTCCAGTGAGGGAATTAAGGACGGTACGTTGTCCTTGTAATGGGGATCCAGCAGCATTGTCACCCAGTAATCAGCACAAGTTAGAATGTGGGCAACTCGGCGGTCATTGCGGAGACACTGCAGCATGTAATCGCTCATGTGTGCCAGGCTGCCCAGAGGCAACGAAAAGCTGTCCTCTGTGGGAGGTGTATCATCTGTGTCCTCTGTATCTCCCCAGCCACGCACCAGTGATGGCCATGAGCGGGTCTGGGTGCCACCCTGCTGTGGACATGGTTCCTCCTCCTCCATCTCCTCCACCTCATCATCCTCCAGAACTGTGCCCTGGCTGGACAATTGTGTACCGGGCGTTTGTGGGTGCAGGAACCCACTAGCGGAGGCACTTGTGAATGACTGGCCAGAAACCCTACGAAATGATCCCTCTTCCTCCTCCTCCTCCTGTGCCACATCCTCTTCCATCATCGCCATCAGCGTTTTTTCAAGGAGGCATAGAAGTGAGATAGTTACGCTGAGAACGGCGTTATCGGCACTGGCCATGTTGGTGGAGTACTCGAAACAGCGCAACAAGGAACACAGGTCTCGCATGGATGCCAAGTCATTGGTGGTGAAGTGGTGCTGTTCCGCCAAGCGACTCACCCGTGCGTGCTGCAGCTGAAACTCCACTATTGCCTGCTGCTGCTCGCACAGTCTGGCCAGCATGTGCAAGGTGGAGTTCCACCTTGTGGGCACGTCGCATATGAGGCGGTGAGCGGGAAGGCCGAAGTTACACTGCAGCGCTGACAGGCGAGCAGCAGCAGGGTGAGAACGCCGAAAGCGCGCACAGACGGCCTGCACTTTATGCAGCAGCTCTGACATATTGGGGTATTTTTTAAGGAATCTCTGCACCACCCAATTCAGCACATGCGCCAGGCAAGGGAGGTGCGTCAAACCGGCTAGTCCCAGAGCTGCTACGAGATTTCGCCCATTATCGCACACCACCAGGCCGGGCTTGAGGCTGACTGGCACAAAACACTCATCGGTCTGTTGTTCAAGTCCCGTCCACAGCTCCTGCGCTGTGTGGGGTTTGTTTCCCAAACAGATAAGTTTTAAATCTGCCTGCTGTCGTTTACCCCTGGCTGTGCTGAAGTTGGTGGTGAAGGTGTTACGCTGACCAAATGAGGACCTGGTAGAGGATGAGGAAGTGGAATAGGAGGAGGAAGCAACAGGAGGCAAACTGAATCGCCCTGCAATCCTCGGTGGTGGAAGGACATGCGCCAAAATGCTATCCGCCTCAGGCCCAGCCGCCACTGCATTTACCCAGTGTGCTGTTATGGAGATATAACGTCCCTGACCGTGCTTACTGGTCCATGTATCCGTAGTGAGGTGCTCCTTGCCACAGATGGCGTTGCGCAGTGCACACATGATTTTGTCCCCTACTTGATTGTGCAGGGAAGGGATGGCTCACCTGGAAAAGTAGTGGCGGGTGGGCACGACGTACTGTGGGACAGCCACTGCCATAAGACCTTTAAAACTATCTGTCTCCACCAGATGGAATGACAGCATTTCAAAGGCCAGTAATTTAGAAATGCTGGCATTCAGGGCTAGGGATCGCGGGTGGGTAGGGGGGTACTTCCTCTTCCTCTCCAGTGTTTGGGAGATGGAGAGCTGAACGCTTCCGTGGGACATTTTGGAGATGCTTGGTGACCCAGGGGGTGGTGTTGCTGGAAGATCCTCTGTTTGCGGGGTGGCAGGTGGCACTGTCACTCCAGAGGTGGATGAAGAGGCCGAGACTGCAGCAGAAGAGGAAGCAGGAGGAGCCAGAGACCTTTCTTGGTTTTTGAGGTGTCTACTCCACTGCAACTCGTGCTTTGCACTTAAATGCCTGGTCATGCAGGTTGTGCTCAGGTTGAGAACGTTTATACCTCGCTCTGATTGCACAGCGTGCAAACCACTCGTGTCTTGTCGTCAGCACATTGTCTGAAGAACTGCCACGCCAGGGAACTCCTTGGAGCTGGCTTTGGTGTGCTTGGTCCCTTGCTGCGGTGGGCAGTAGCAGGCGTACTGTCTAGGGGACGGCCGCTCCGCTTTTACACCCTGCTCCCTCTTCTGCTGTGCTGGTGGCTCTGTGCGACCACCGCCTCTTCCTCCGAACTACATAGGTCACTCACATGACCTTGATTCCATGTGGGGTCGAGGACCTCATCATCCTCCACATCATCTTCTACCCAGTCTTCTCCCCTGCCCTCCTTGTCAGTCTGCACACTTTCGAAAGCCCCAGCAGTTGGCACCTGTGTTTCGTCATCATCAGAGACGTGCTGCGATGGTCCTCCCATGTACTCATCTTGAAAGATAAGTGGTTGGGCATCAGTGCACTCAATCTCTTCAACTTCTGGGGCAGGGCCAGGTGGATGGCCCTGGGAAACCCTGCAAACAGAGTCATCAAAAAGCAGAAGAGACTGTGGCATGACTTGGGGCTGAGACTGCTTGGCTGATTTGAAAGGGGGTGAGGTGAAAGACTGATGGACATCGGCTGCAGGTGCCAACTCTGATCTTTCAGCAGGAGACTGGGTAGGAGACAATGTGAATGAACTGGAGCCACTGTCAGCAACCTAATCTACTATCGCCTGTACTTGTTCTGGCCTCACCATTCGTAGAGCCGCATTAGGCCTGACCAAATACCGCTGCAGGTTCTGTCGCCTACTAGCTGGCACAGATCGACCACGTCCTCTCCCTGCAACAGGAGCTCCACCAGCAGCACCACGACCTGGGCCACGTCCCTTATTTGATGCTCTCCTCATATTTCTCAAAATTTTGAATCTTGCCCTAAATGGGTGTTTAATTAATAGTAGAATAGAATGACAGTATGTACAGGGTGTATCTCACATGCCCTGAACCAAACTAGGCCTCAATTAAATGTATTTGCCCACAATTCTTTAATAGCAGCCTAGTGTGGGTCAGGGCGTGTGAGATACACCCTTTATATACAAGGGTTTTATTCAGGTATTTGAAATACAGCCATTTTGGGCAAATACATTTAATTAAGGCCTAGTTTGGTTCAGGGCATGTGAGATACACCCTGTAAATACAGGGCTTCTATTCAGGTATTTGAAATACAGCCATTTTGGGCAAATACATTTAATTGAGGCCTAGTTTGGTTCAGGGCATGTGAGATACACCCTGTAAATACAGGGCTTCTATTCAGGTATTTGAAATACAGCCATTTTGGGCAAATACATTTAATTGAGGCCTAGTTTGGTTCAGGGCATGTGAGATACACCCTGTACATACTGTCGTTCTATTCTACTAATAATTAAACACCCATTTAGGGCAAGATTCTAAATTTTGAGAAATATGAGGAGAGCATCAAATAAGGGACGTGGCCCAGGTCGTGGTGCTGCTGGTGGAGCTCCTGTTGCAGGGAGAGGACGTGGTCGATCTGTGCCAGCTACATGCACAAGTGAAACCCCTTCCTCAGGTGCGAGTAGGCGACCGAACCTGCAGCGGTATTTGGTCAGGCCTAATACGGCTCTACGAATGGTGAGGCCAGAACAAGTGATGGCTTCTAAGGGCACAGAGTTAAACGCTTGTTGATTGGCTGCTCTGCAGCCTTTCAAAAAGCGCCAAGAAAGCGCCGGTCACTGAACCCGAACCCAAACTTTTACTGAAATGTTTGGGTTCAGGTCCGGGGTCCAAAAATCCTAAAGTTCGGTACGAACCCGAACTTTACAGTTCGGGTTCGCTTAACCCTACCTATGAATAGCATTGCAAATATAAATAATATAGGAGTTTGTATATACTGTATTAAATTTGCTTTGCTTTACAAAGTGTACCAAAATGGATCAAACAAACAGCTTTGCTAAACATTTCCATATCTCTTTAAAAGCTATTGGCGTATTTGGAGACTGACATCCACACCAGTCTTCATTGCTTCATGCTGCTGAACTAAATCCAATGTAATCTTTGCTGAGCAGGCTTATTCCTATATAGAAACTGTGCCAGCCAATTACTTACAAACTACTTTTCAGGACCCAAAACACCAGAAGGTCACACGATTTAGCACCAGCGGGAAGAATATTATACAAGTAAACAGCATTTTTTGAGATTTCATATTAAAATGTGAATTACGGGCAAGCTGAATATTGACAGTAAGTACACATATGGTTTCTAAGGCGGCATCAGCAACAAACTCAGTTTCACTCAAGTTTATAGGAAAATTTTCAATGCATACCTTATTTCAATGGTGTTATAGTTCAAAGTAATTTTTGTTTTTATATTAATTATAGTTTTTTTTACAATGTATCATGTGAAATATTGATACGTTGATTTGTTTAAATAGCATAGTACTGTACATGTCTTTCAGTGCACACCAGAGATACTAGAATCTTCATAGTACAGGTATGCGCTGTAGCACCCAAGAGCTACTAAAAAAGTTCAGAGAGTCACATCCTGCTTCTGACTTTCACCTGGGCTGCTATCCCAAACAAGGTTTGGCTCCCCCCAAAATTGGGACACGGGGTTGCAGGGTTGTGAGGAACCTAATGGCCTCACATAAATCCCCTAGAACGTCAGGAAGGACTAGATAGGAGGATACTGCACCCTGAAAAATTACTTGTGACAAACAATTGTGGCCACAGGGTGACATAAAAATAATTGAATCAAATATGGATGTGCACTGTAAATATCGACTGGATATCCTGTTGACCTTACAAAAATTAAAACCTGAAAGGGGTATTCTAGGATTTTGTTCTTGATGGACTATCCTCAGGGCAGGCCATTAATATCTAATTGGCAGGGGTCAGTGAGGCTCCGGTGGTAGAAGTTGGCACCAGGAATACACAGATCCATGCACTGTGTAGTTGATGAAGTTGATTACTGCACCACTGTTCAATGGGACCAGAGCCGTAATTGCTGGCATCAGACCTCCACTAATCAGATATTGATCGATTATCCTGAGGCTAGGCCATCAGTAACAAAATTCTGGAATACCCCTTTAAACTATCTGAGCCAAATGGCCTGGATAAATAAAGAAGAGGCCAGTAGAGATGAGTGAATTTCTTGATTAAAATCAGAATGCCTCTAAAGGCATTCCGTTATGCATTCCGTCATAGAATTGCGTTATGGTCCGTGGTAACAGAATCGATAACGCAATTCACCTTTTACCACCAAACAAAGTGTGAACGAATTTCTTAAGCGGAAATTCGCTCATCTCTATACATAACCAAGAAAAAAATATCATGGGCATCACCGTATGCAAAAACTCCCGTACTATTAAAATATAACAATATTAATCCCATATGGCAAATGTCATAACTAGAGATGAGCGAATCGAAGTTGACGAAGTGGAATTCGATCCGAATTTCAGGAAAAATTTGATTTGTCCCGAAGTCGAATTTCATCGGGCTTCGTGGTATTGAATCACATTTTTTCTAAAATGGCTACTGCACGTTAGAAAATGGAGCTAAGAACTCTGGGAACGAGGGATAACCCAAAATGCCATGCAGACAGCCAATCAGCAGATTGCCAGCCCCTGTGATGTCACAGCCTTACAAAGTTGTTGGCTGCTGTGCATCGGAAATCTGCTGCCCCATCCAGTACCAGACATCCTCGATAAAGGATAGATCTGGTGATTGAGCTTTCCAGAGGAACTGCTGGATACCCTGAAGAGCACATTATGTAGTGCAGGCAATGTGTCGGTGGGTGTTACTTTGCTGGAGTACCACATCTCTTAACTGAGTCAAAAAAGGCAGTAGGACTGGTTCCATGGTTCCTAAATATACTGATGGCTGGTCAATGTTTACTCCACAAATACCAGACGTGAATGGACAGGGTAGCTCAGGAGCCCCACACCATGCATGATGGCAGTAGGCACTATCCAGCCCTCCTGCAAACTCTTATGGGTTATCATTAGTACAAGGTAGAACCTGCTTTCATCATGAAACACTGTTGTTTGTGATTCATGTCTCTAATGTAAGGATTATCTTATTTCATTCAGTTTCTTCTGCACTTGCAAAGGAATTTGAGTTGGGTCCGAATTGTTTCTACCTGAATCAAGGAAAAAGAGAATCACCCGCATGAAGAGTCTTATTGGCTAGACAAGCCTCCTCTAGGTATACAAATTAGCTTTTATTCCAAAAGGAACGGTATCTTTTACTATTTTTACACAATAAAATCCCTTTTTTTTTAAAATGTTTTTGCAACGGTGCATCCGAAGACTCATAACTTTTATTTTTCACTCTATAGAGCTGTGTGAAGGATTGATATTTGTGGGACAACTTATACTTTTTATTAGTATCATTTGGGCTAACACTTTTTGATTGCTTTTTATTTAGTTTTTTGGTGGCGAATAAGCAAGAAACAGCGATTCTTGCCTTTTTTTTACGGCGTTTACCGTATGGGAAAAATTACATAATAATTGCATAGTGCAGGTTATTATGTTATTTTTGCACTTTATTTCCATTGAAAAGCATTTTTTTATGGAAAATATTTTTTTTAACTTGGAGATTTTTTGTTTAATAAAACTATTTTTTACTTTATTTTTACCATTTACTAGTCCCACAAGGAGACTGCAAAAGGTAATATTTTGATTGCTTCTATAATGCATTGTATTGTTTATGCAAAATAATGCATTATACTGACTTTCAGAGAGGCACAGCCTGATGGGATATCACTGCCGGTCGGCATAGGGCCTTCATTTGCTCCAAGGCTGCCATGCACAGGCAACGATTTCATTTGTGGGCTGCCGATGGGAGACAAACGGTCTTCTCCGTTTGTGATCTCTTAGATGCAGTGGTCACTATTGAAGCCATCTAAGGGGTTAAACGACCCAGCTTTGCACTTCTGCTGGTCCAGGCCATTAGAGCATATGAGAGCCAAGGCCCCGCTCTCTGCTACATTGGAGACCCCTGCAGTGTTTAGATTGGTCCACCTTAAAAAGGAGTCTTAATGGTTACTAAGACCCTTCAGTAAATGCCTTAAAAAGGTGTATTGGTGGACACTAATACAGTGTGGTTTACTTTTTTTGGAATTGATTAAATTTAAGAGTTACCCCATAAACTACCGTACATGGTTGAATCATCCATACTTACATGTCAATTGTCTTTGTTAAAAACATTACAAGTTCAGCTTAAATAAATACAAACACTGTATTGAAAGCATGATGGCCAATATCTTTTTATTAAAGAATAGTTGCTTCTATATAGATATTCCTAATTAATGGCCACACGCCACACCTTTATAATCAGGGCTATCCAACTATTACTGTTTTCAAAGTTTACACTTGACAATTTCTTCTACTACATGTTTGCATTGGGGGGTATTGTCCTGCACCTAGTTTATCATCTCGCATACATTTAAATTGTTATTGGGAAACTGTATGTTTTCTTATGTCTCAACCTCAAAGTAAAATAAGAACATGTTGCTGACCTATGTATCATTAGCTAGATGTACTGTATATGTTCACAAACCTTATCATTTAAATCTGAATTTAATTATCACTTTAATTAAAGCACTCGCAGCCATCTGGTTCAAAAATTAAATAGAATTGTGGGTACAAATCAGGCTCTTCAGTATCTGCACAGAGCCAGTAATTGCTGGGGATAGCAGCACATTATCTTCTTATTCTCGGGAATGCTGCATGCACAATTTTTCCATGAGTTAATGGTAAGATTATATCGGAAACAAGAATTTGACATATGCTCGTGTTAGACCTTCATGCTTTCTTGCTAAACTTTCCAGATATCTGCACTGAGGCAGCATTGTTGTGTCATTTTCATTGCACATAGTATTTTGTAGTGAAATAAAATTCCACTATTACTATTATCATTTGTGTTAATAATCTTATATGTTATTGCAAAGAAAAACAATGCAATAAAAAGTGCTAAATTATGACATAATAGACGTACATGGTACACTTAAAGTGTACCTCTTATTTATTTTTATGTATCACAGCCTGCCTTGTGTCTCCTAGTCTTGGCGCTTGCACAGCTATGAAACGGACTAGTCTCAGCACATGCTAAGTGGGAATCTGAGTTGGGCCTCATGCACACGACCGTTGTTCTGGTCCGCATCCGAGCCGCAGTTTTTCACTTCAATGGGGCCGCAAAAGATGTGGACAGCACTCCATGTGCTGTCCGCAACCGTTGCTCCGTTCCGAGGCCCTGCAAAAAAAATATAACATGTCCTATTCTTGTCCGTTTTGCGGACAAGAATAGGCATTTCTACAATGGGCCACCTGTTCCATTCCGCAAATTGCGGAAGGCACACGGGCGGCTTCCGTGTTTTGCGGATCCGCAATTTGCGGACTGCAAAAAACGGAACGGTCGTGTGCATGAGACCTTGCTCAGAGAGCAGCAGAAGATGCACAGTGCAAACCCAGAGATTGGGACACATGGTGCAGGCATAAGAACAGTGGGCTAGACCAGATGTCTAGTCCTATCAATACAAGGGAATGGGGGAAGGACTAAAGCACAAGGGGTATTACAATCTGTTGATCCAAGGGCTCTGGCTGGTCCCTCTGTATATTGTTAAAAATCCAGTTTTGTCATCAATGGGGCAATGAACTGTCATAATCAGGATATTGTTTTCAGCATGATCAACCCTAGCAAGCTGTATGCCTGATATAGTCAGGTTGATCATGCTGACTGTAAAGTGAATTCAAAAGATTTGAGAATGAATAAGCTTACTTATTTAGTGCGACATATCACATAATCAAATAATAAAAAGCAAATAAACATCACTAGCCTAAATATGCAATATGGGGTAGGGCTCCGGTCGGCCATGCTATAACACATGGCTGTCTACCAAATTCTAACACAAGACCGACAACTCAGGGTGTACAAGAGATAGGGAAAATCAATACTTACTTCCTACCTAGGATGAAGTTCCTAGTGGAGTCCCCCTAATGTATGTGTGTAACCAGAGTTATACACCTCGGCCCCACCCCTGGTATGCATCATGCATGTCCTGTACCGTACACGCATGTCCTGACATGTGTGTCTGAGATCACTACTCAGGAATGTGGTCTTATCAACAGAATTGGAGGATGGGTATGCCTAACCCACTACATTACAAGAAATATCTTACACAGAATATTAAAAGTAATATAAAAGAGACAGAATTAAAGGGAACAGAATTTAAGGGCTGCTGTGCCTATATAAATAATGTTGTGCTAATGGTGGGAGCAATGATGTGCTATGAGAGCTCCTACTGATCTGCTTTATTAAAGCCTGGAATAACACATGGGTGCAGGTTATCCTTCACCGATATTCAATGCAAGAGCTTTCAGAGAAGTGAGCACAGGCAGGAGCAGCTATGTATGCCCCTGCCAGTAGGGTGCTCATTGCTGCACATATTGTAGCAACCAGAATCCATACACCACATACTGTATATGGCTACAGTGTATGTGTTCTGTATGTGCTGCAGTGAGAAACACTACAGAAAAGCCCAAACCTCAGAGGCCTATTTTCCTAGTAAAATAATAAAATCAATTAATAAAATATATTTAAAAAATTATTTTAAAGGACCAAGCATTTTTTTTCCCTTTTCCAAGAGCTATAATGATCTGCATGTAGTTTTGAGACATGTTTTATTTTTCAGTGGCACCACTGATTCTCTTTTTGCATTTTTTACTTTTTTGTACTATTTCTTTACTGTTATGTAAAAATGAAAATGTACAAAGGAGTAGCATTATTGTGATACCAAATAAATGTTTTTTTTATGTTTAAAACCTAAAGGACATTGCCATTTTTTAACTTAAGGACCAGGCACACTTTATGTTGTAATAACTTTGTAACAATTTTACTTATCCAAGCCATTCTGAGATTGTTTTCTTGTGACACATTGTACTTCATGATAGTGGTAAAGGTGAGTCAATATAAATTACCTTTATTTATAAAACAAAATCCTAAATTTACCGAACATTTGGAAAAATTCTTAATTTTCAAAATTTAAATTTTTCTGCTTTTAAGGCAGAAAGTTAAGTGATACCTCGCAAAATAGTTATTACTTAACCACTTCCCATCTGGGCCCTTTGCCCCCTTCCTGACCAGTCCAAATTTTGCAAAACTGACATATCTCACTTTATGTGGTAATAACTTTGGAACACCTTTATTTATCCAAGTCATTCAGAGATTGTTTTCTCGTGACACATTGTACTTCATGATAGTCATAAATTTGAGTCAAAATATTTCACCTTTATTTATGAAAAAATCCCAAATTTACCCAAAAATTTGAAAAATTCGCAATTTTCTAAATTTCAATTTCTCTGCTTTCAAAACAGAAAGTGATACCTCATAAAATAGTTATTATTTAACATTTCCCATATGTCTACTTTATGTTGGCATCATTTTGGAAATGTCATTTTATTTTTTTAGGACGTTAGAAGGCTTAGAAGTTTAGAAGCAAT